>NC_070634.1:14647227-14947227 GCF_947347685.1 Pleuronectes platessa
CGTCTCTTGTGAAAAATAGTTCAAACAATAAAACTGCACAATAAACATAATGAGACGCCTGGCTCTGCTTTAACTTGCATGTATATAAGTTTATATAAATAAAAAGGACTATAGAACAAGTTTATAACAGCAAGTAATCAGCTCAGATTCATAATATTTCACTCTGGTTGAGTGCCTATATTTATTCCCCTGGATTAACAGTTGATTTATAAAATTATAGACTGTTATATTTCCTAAAGCCGCAAATTAACGTCTATTTCATTTATCATTGCAGCCTATACAGCTGTTTGCATGAAAACATCTCTCATGAATTAGGTGAAGAAGCAGTGAAAAAAGGCCCCGGAGCTACACGTCTTATCCTTTTAAGAATTTTAGAGCTATTTCAAAGACAGATTTATTTCTATAATCAGATTTGTAACATGGTTGCAAGGACTATGTGTTTTGTTTTTCCAGATAAGAATCAAAGTCTTCTCTGTGTCCATTGTGTGGTTAACAAACAGTAGTGTGAATGCAGGGAGACAGAGAGGCAGAGGTGACCCTCCCTTTGTGCACATCCAACAGTTTAAGCTGCATAGATTCTGTTTCTTTGGGCAGGGCCGGCGTCTGAGAAAGTAAACTCGGGGTGACCCTGTGGGTTAGGCCGGTCTGGGAGACGGGCTGAGGCTGAGCTGGGATCCAGGGAGCCAGCCGCAGCTCCGAGATCTCGGTGGGTCCCACTTCAAAAGGAGGGAGGAGAGATCGCTTGTGTCAGGAATTTAGTCCCCCCCCCACACCCCCTCACCGAGCCGGCTGCATTCTTGACCCCAGAGGAGCTGGTTAAACACCACGGACGCTTTGCCTCTTTTGTCGCCGGAGAATCAAGACAGCAACCTGATGCTGCCACCAGTGAATCTGTGGCCGGCAGAGTAAGCTCATTACCACACGAGACACCTTCTCGTCCCCCCCCCCCCCCCCCCCCCCAACCATCACTCCTGGGTCAGAGTCAAAGGGAGCTGCTGAACAGGCTGATTAAGACATCCCACCAAAGTTCAACTGACACGTCACAGCACGGCTGATGATACTGATGTTCAAACACACTGATAAATACACTGATGAACACACATAAGCTGTAGAGATATTCTAAGTTATTCTTTGTTGGAGTTTGTGGTGTGGAAGGAATATAAATAACAATATCTCATAGTAGATTCGTTTCTCAAATATTTTTTATTTGTTCATTATTTCTCTTCAAAGGTCCAAAGCAGTTTTCACACAGGCACACACACGTTGCAGGTTCAGTATCTCGCCCAAGGTCATTTCACTCAATCACACTGAACAGGGCAGACTGGGATCGAACCGTTGACCCTCTGGTTAATGGAGGATCCGCTCTACCTCCTGAGCCACAACAGCCCACATTCTTACATGAGAAAGAAAAGCAGCAAAACATCACATGTCAGAGATTATTTGGCTTTTTTATTCTGGGTATGACTTTTTTTATAATAACCTGATTGTCAAAATAGTTGCTGATTAACTTAACTTAACTTAACTGTAACTAAGTGTGGACAAACTGACTGACTAATGGTTGCGGCTCATAATTGCTCAGGTATAAGGGGCGACAGGAACATCACTATGTCTCATTGGCACTTCCGAGTCGATCAGCGTCATCAGCTGCGCAAAGAAACATGCCTGTGCACATTGAATAAAAAAATGAAAAAGCTGCCGTGATAGAAACTGTAATGTCACAGTTGAGTGGAGCTGCACTATGCACACGGGCAGGAGGAAGCCGACGCACTCTGACAGACGAGCGGAGGTGCACCTGTCTGTCTCTTTGCATAAACACACACCTGGTTCTTTACGCTCACTGAGCCCCTGCCCCGACCTCTCCCTCGCCCCGAGCTGCAGGTGTCTCCGCGGACGAATCCGTTTTCAGACCCGTGCAGATACCAGACGTCTACATAACACAAATATCATTCTGGGATATTTAACATTTGACCTTCAGAGCTACAACAAAGGTCAACATTATTCTCAAAGGAGATATTTCTTAATTACCCAGTTGTCTGACTGTGACTGGTCAAATTAAAACACTCCTCACTGACTTTCAAAATGATTCATGTTGTGAAGTTTTGGGGGTTGGAGTATTCAAGAGAAACATGCACATAGATGAGGATTAGACTGCAGTTCTTTCATTCCAACTTCAGGCAAGAACATTTCCTCACGAAAACGGAAACCGACTCACTGGGTTTCCACAGTTCTCAGCTTGTCCACTCCTCTGGTTTGAAGCAAATACAAAGCCTTGTTCAGCTTCAGTCTTTTTCTCAGTATCTTACACTCCACTCTTCATCGTAAGGGCCCTTATTACAGCTCCCTTCTGGGTCATGGTCCCCGGCCTTCACCATTTGAAAGACCTCCAGGTTAAAGGCCTGAATCGGATCTCCGGAGGCCCACAGCGCCCCCGGATCCTATCATCAGCATCGACATCTTTCTGTTCTGTTTGACAGATGTTTGCAAATATTCTCTGTGAGCCAATGAACAGTGAAATTTCACTTAAGGACATTTGAACTTTCTGTTACCTGCGGCTCACACGTCGGCTCGGTGCTCAGCCGAGGCCACGTCCACAGTGTCTCATGAGGCTGATCTCTCACAAGGCTGCTACACACCGACATCCTGGACTGGGTCAGTGGCAGGAAACTTTGATAAGAATAAGCCGACGTGAGCCTTTCATAGACCTCTCGGTATCTGTGTTTATATTTGAATATATGCAAAAATATGAAAATTCTTATCTTACAGAATAGTAAATGCAGGGAAGATGTGCAATTTTGTTCATAGTTAGCTTAAACATTTTTTTTCAAATCATACTTTTTGTATTAGCTTCAATGTTATTATTTAAAGCCATTTTAAGTTTATGGTTAAACAGTTTGATAATGACAAAAACACTTTTTTAGTATAAGTCGAATTTTATGGTTTATATAGCTGTATCTTTTTACTCCTTAATATCAGTTCCATACCGGCCAGGCTCTACATTTAAATATTTTGATGAAAATTCATTTTTGTCTTCACTGAGGTTCTTTCAAAAACCTTCACTGCCACGTTTAGGTTCGATTTCTCTTCACCGTTCATTTGAACACATTTGAAATAAGTAGTGACAAATGTCAATGATTGAAAAATCTTGGTGTTCTTGTCGGAAGCATTTGTCGAGTCTTGTTTATCATGTCGACATCTGACTACCTGAATAGTTTTGACTCAGCCGAGGCTCAAGAGGGTGTGTCACGCCATGTTTCTTTCTCAACCTTTCCCTCTGTGCCTTCAGCAACTTCTCTCCTGTCTGGTCAGACCTGGGGAAGTGCGGCTGGCTGAGCGCGTTAGGTCGACTCATTCCTCGCGTGAGAAACAAGACAGCAACTGCAGGAACCGACTAAAGTACACACTCGCACACCAGGAATCTTGTGTAACACACTCGCACAGGCAGCCCCAGTTGGTAAAAGTGTAACTTACGTAAGCAGATGGTTCAGAATGAACTTTGGAGGCATATATACACACAGTAAGATTCACCAGGTGATCGTCTGTTCAACCCAAAAGGATTAAGTTGAATCCTGCTGAATTCCCATTAGAAAACATCAGACTTAGTTTCCCTCCACTAATTTAGTCTTGATTAATCTAATTCAGCTTAAAAAGAAGATTTAAACCACTTAGGAACTCCACAGGGTTTTCACGTTTGTGGTTTTGTCAAATGTTTTGTTCACTATTAGTGTGACATTCACCTATTTAAGAGATCACAGATTTACAGTAATTTTGCAGAGACACACTGAATAATTTCACTGTATTAAATGTTTGCGATTAATTATAAATCGAAAATATTTTCTGACATTAACTTTGTTCTGTAAGTAGATATTTTTGGATCACAGCGGCGAGCAATGTTGTTAAAAAACTTTCATCAGCACATTATCTAGATTTTCATTTGATTTATTAAAAATAACTAAACAACAGCTGTCATCCTTAAAGTAATCTGCTGAAATGTCAAATCAGTATTTAGGATGTCAGCATTATTCCTATTTTATGAAATCCCCCAAAAACATGATAACCACTGTAAGGAAACTTTCTACCTTTGTTGAGTGAAAATTCCAATGTTACGATTTCCAGCATTAACACTGTGTCCCTGAACGCAGCAGCAGACACTTGAAAGAAGATGGGAGAATTCAAACCTCAAACTCTGACGGTCTCGTTCATAAATACTTTAAGTGTTTATGAAATCATTACATTTGCAGTACTTTGTTTTTTTCCCTTCAAAATTACTCGGCGACGTCTCTTCCTAACAGCACCTTGACACAACAGCAGCTAGAAGAAACTTCTGTCTGTCCTCCTCCTTCAAACTGACAAGTTCACGTTTAACACGAGACGTATTTCACTGAAATGTCTGGAACTCAAAGTATTACATGCATCTTCTCGCATCCTGCCAGGTCCACTGTCAACACTAAAAGAAAAAAATTAAATCTATTTTCATATTATTCAGGGCAATGTCCGAGTCCCCTCTCGTCCCATCACACTGCGTCTGGGTCGGCCCGGTCGGTCCAGGCCGCTGCACGTGACCCCGCCTGCCTGTAAGTTGTAAATTGATGAGGGAGTAGCAGTTGGTTGTGGCGCGTTGCTCTGCTGGGGTTCTCAAACTTTGCCTTTAGCTGACAGAGGAGCCCTGCTACAGATGGAGGGCTAAGCCTGCGTAAACTCTCCCCGATGAAGGCAGGAAATTAGCTGCGGTGAGGCTGATATTACCAGGTGGCACGGGAGTGAGAATATTCAATCATTTGTATGTATGCAAAAGGTCTGCCATGGCAACAGAGATGAGACGAGGCACAGCTAAACTTCGTTAAGTTTAAAAAAACTGAAACTGGCCCGTCGGAGCAGGACTGACACCCTGTGAGGAATCCATCGACGGTCATCAGATGATGTTTTGAACCTCTTGTTTCGTCTCCCACAGCTCAGACATGAGCTGATCGCCATGATGGGGTCTCTCCAGCTTATTAAAAAAATCGATATGAACCAAAAATTTGCAGAGTTTCATGATATATTGATTTAAAAGTTGATTATTTACTCTGGACTCCCTATTATAAAGATTTATATGTTTTTCATAACCAACCTTTACAAATGAGAATCTAAGTCAAACAGATTCCACCTTAAAATCCTTGGATTCAAAGACCTTTGTGCGAGTGTCGTAACATCTTTAAAACAGATTTGCGGGTGAGACAAGTGGATGTTCATATTCATATATTTTATATAATGTATATCAAACTAAAACTAATACAGCATCAAACTTAAAAAGGATCAAGAGGAAAAAAAAAAGAAAAGAAAAAAACCCTGAAAACTGAGCAATCCATTGGCTTGTGGAGCAGTGGATATTAAAACAAGGGGTAGGGGACACTTGGGGGCACAGCAGAGGCAACATCAGGTCTCCGGCGGCGGACATCAGGTGGCGGGGGGGTGCAAGGGAAAGGAAAGGGCCAAAGGAGAAGGAGTTGGGTGGGGGGGGGGGGGGGGGGGGGGGGGGGGAAGGGGGTAAGTACAGGTGGAGATGAGATTTCTGCAGGGCAACATCTTTTCTTGCTGTTAGTTCACTTTTTTAATACTTTTTTTATTTTATTTTTTAAATTTCAAACACAAAAACCATGTTCTAAAAAAAGCAGCCTTGGTGCGTTGAATGTGTAAAACGAAGGGGGGGCCAAGTCCTTGTTTTTTTTTGAGGGGGGCGGGGCGGGGGGGTTTCTTGTGTCTCTCAACAATGTTATTTTACTATATATGTGTGTGTGTGTGTGTGTGTGTGTGTGTGGTGAGAGAAAACCATGACTGCAGTCTGGAAGATGAATTTGTGTAGTGTGTCAAAGGAGTTGGGGGGGCGGGGGGAGAGAGAGAGAGAAAAAGAGAGAGAAAAAGAGAGAGAGTGAGAGATGTGGGGAGGGGGGTTAAGGTGAATATTTGGCTGTGTGCTTGTGATGATGTCTTTGCTCCTCTGTGCAACACGTGTACACCGGGTTATCGCGTAGCACGACCAGGCCGAGGGCAGGGAGGCTTACTTGCACTTGTGTGTCACTGGATGTGCATGACAGTGTATTTGTGTATGTGTCATCATTGTGTATTAGTGTGTGTGTGTGTGTGTGTGTACTGTAGGCCGAGACTGGGGGGAGAGAGGGTGGGGGTCATGCTCGGTGACTACTGTGTGTCCAGCCAGTTCATCAGTCAGTCAATGAGTGGGTCCTCTCAGTGGGCAGAGGGACAGTTCCTATTCTTTAGCCTCAAGGAAGAGCGTCTCCTGTGGAAACAACTTGGCCTCCAGCAGAGTTGAGCCTGGCTCCAGCTGGGTGATCTGAGAGGAGACAAAGGTAAAGTACAGGGACAACGTTAGACCGTCACAGAAGAAGAGGTTTGAGGCTCCAACCGCAACGGATGGTTCTCTCATTATCGATGAGTGTGACATGTTATTTTACTGTCAATTTCAAAACTCTTAATAAAATTAAGCAGAGAATTATTATATTCTCACATTTGAGAAGATGCAACCAGTAAATGTTCTGAATGCAGAGAGCACATACCTTCGCCGGGCACATTAACACCATATTGCATATTGAGATACATGTTCAGCAAACGGCTTTCATTACATGATCCATTCTCTGATACAGTGGTAAGGAGTATTAACTATAGTATTTACTGTAAAGTTACTGAATAAGCATTACATACGGGAAAAACTTCTCATAGGTAAAAGCTTTTTACACATGCCTGAATTTTTGACAGATATCTCGGCAGTGTTTCTTGAGAAATTCACAAAATTGACAAAGAAGACCTCCTATCACCCGATGATAAAGAGACTGAATAAAACATCCCTGAATCCACTGATTTATTTGGATCTGCTCCAAAATATAATGGGTCCGTCCTGCTAATGGATCGATTTAAAAACTATAGTTCAAGCAGCAGCGACTCTTGTAGACAACAGGTTATGGAAGATTCCACAGGAAAAAGCAAACGTTTTAGAGTCAGCTGAATCATATTTTTCTGAACTTTTTCAATTACATTTACAGATTTATTCCTGTTAGTGTGAACATGGGACGGAAAAACCAGACGGTGTAAGAGAGTGTGTATTATTCTAACATTGTTATAAAAACAACATATAGGCAGTAATCTGAGCAGCTGGAGCTTCATTTCCCTCAGAGGAACATCAGCTCTGTTTTCCTGAAGAGGCTCCGATCCAGAACAAACTGATGAAGGCTACAGGACAGGAGAGAGTTTGTTTGTGTGTGTGTGTTTGTGTATGTGTATTAAAAACTCTTCAGTGTGTGTGTGTGTGTGTGAGAGAGAGAGAGAGATAGCGAGAAAGAGAGAGACATTTCCGAGGACTAATAGTGACTGATTTCATCTGTGACACAGGTCAAACAGAAACATGGCTGATGGTGCAGAGGAGAGAAACATTGATCTGTTTTCAACACTCGGAACAGCAGCGATTGTCTAAGAGCAGAGGAATAATTCAGTACCACCCACAACGGAGCTGATTGAGTTAACCGACACGAAGGAGGTCTGACCTGCGTTTTTCTTCTTTTTTTATAAAACAGGACAATCTGACTCGCTCCCTGACACCAGGAACCCCTGTGGGCCTCTTAGCTTATGTGAGCTAATCACCGGCAGGGTTGTGTTACATCGGGCCAATCTAACACCTGGGCTGAATGGGCGAGGTGGTGTGACACCGAGATGTGTCCAGGGCTTATCTGGGGACTGCTGCGTCAACCCCTCTGATTAGGGATCCTATTCTAACCTCATGGTGGGATAATTAACCAGCTCGCTGTACCTGACATAGAAGGTCGGAGGGCAAGCCGGGCGCACTAAAGGTCGACCTCACAACAAGCGCAGTGAGAAGTCTGAACTCTGAACATGAAGCAAAACAACAGCTTCACCTACATTCTCCTTTTGTGTCTTATCAGTTTTTTTGGTGTCGGAACAATCGGGTATGAAAAGTGTAAATCTCGCTCGATACCCGAGACCTCTAATTTGAGATATTAGTATAATTTGAGCTTCTAAGGAAACATTTAAGAAATGTCCTCTGAACTTTGAACAATCAATAAATGGTAATAATAGTCCATGTTAGCTCCAGAAAAACTGTTATTTAGGAGAAAAGTGTGATACCCGCAAACATTTAAAATAATCAAAACAATCTACAAATAGAAGCTTGTGTTAGGGTGAAACAAGAGGGGGTTCAAAGACTGTGAGACAAGGGTGACAAAAAAAAAAATTGAATAAAGGAAAGGTGCGGAGGATAAATCAGCATCCGGCAAACTATCCAGCTCCCAAGGGTGTTTGGAAATGTCACCGCGCGTGCACTATGACTACACGTCTTCAACTGATCCTCATTTCAACGTGTCATTTAGACTCTTGACTTCCCAGCGGGGTCCTGGGGAGCCCCGTGCTGGCAGGGAGGGGCTGCCTCATCAACCTCATGCCCATCACCTAGTCAACTGCCTCATAGCACAGCAGGGAGCGAGACGCCATGAAGAGAGGCAAAATGGTGTGTGTGTTTTGATGAGTGTGTGTGTGTGTCAGTGTGTTTGCTGCAAACATATTCCATCCTGACGGTGGGGAAAACGACCAACGGGGCTGCTGGGTTCCTTTTCCCACCTCAGGAGCAACGCGTCGAAAATGGCTGCCATGCTAATGAACCCGACAGGCTGTTATGACACCCCAGCATCAGGTAGGAGTAAATGAGGCTTTGGGGTGGAGCAGGTGTGTGTATGTGGACGACATATAAGCGTGCGTGTGCTGTGACTGAAATTGGGACGAGAGTTTATGCTCGCCGTGCACCAGGGAGAGACGATGGAGGGAGAGCAGCATCTGACTCTGAAGAAGAAAGTAGGGAAACAAGATGCCACACTGACACAGGAGACGGGCGCCATCGGTGATTGTTTACATTGTTATCCAATTAACAGACCATAAGCATGGAGGCATCTGTCAACAAACAAAGCTGTTGTTTTTCCTCTGCTCTGCCTAAGCCATATTCTCTCCTCCTGTGCCTACACAGCCATGCATACATACATACATACATAAGACAGACACAATCTAGCTCTCTGCTTGCAGTTTGTCTTTAACCTTGAGTCAATATAATTTCCATCAGCCAATTTAGATCAAATCAATCAGCAGAATTAGGGAAGTGTCTAACTGATTTAGAAGATGAAATTCATTTCAAGAGATTTTCATCCGACGAAATAGCATTTGTGGAAAAAGAAAAGGTTTGCTGGTTAATTAAAAACACATAAATGAACAGAATAAAAACTGAATTGAACTGAAGCTCGGCGCCAAAAAAACTCGGCCCTTATTTATGTCGACACCGCGTCACGAACCCAACTCGGGGTCGGCCTCCATCTTGAGAGGAGAGAGAAAACAATGAGGAGAGGCAGTAATTTTAAAATTGGAATGAATAAAAAAGACAGACGGCGCTTCTCAGCAATCTTAAATAATTTATCTTTTTCTATTTATGAAAAATTGTACGACATAAAATAATCAGCCTTGTGTGTTTGCCGTTATAAAATTTCCTCACGGTTAAAAAAACACACCATTAGCACTTAAGATGAAGTCTGAGAATTAATACCACAATTGTAAAGCCACTTGATTCAAATGAATAAAACACACTGATATAACAGAGGCGACACTGAGCAACGCTCGGCCGTGAAAGAAAAGAAAGGGAAAATAAACACAGGGCCCTCGAGATGTCCGCTTCCAATATAATCAAACGTGCAGCTGAAATAACGCATTTTTAATGAAGCCATTACAGGCCCTACTATGTTAATTAAAACCAAATAACTTGTCTGTTTTAAACTAGTGTTGTCAAGTGTTTATTTGGCCAATTACAAAAGCAGTGGGAGATCATTATCTGCTGCCAGGAGCGTTGACAGCACGTAGCGCCGGGGCGTGAACAGAACAGAAAAGAACAGAGCCGAATACGGTACTTCAAAGACAGAAAGGCACCGCACAGCTTTGAGGAGAGGAGGTGGGGGGGCGGAGGGAGGAAAGGAAGGGGAAAAAACAGAAAAATGGGGAACGGAGAGGAAAAGTAAATGAGAGAGCAAGTGAAGTGAGAGAAACTAAAGAGAGGGTAGTTTATGCTTAAATATATTTAAATGTGGTGTAAGTGGAGAAAAAATGAGGATGCACAAAGACTGTGCAACAAAAAGAAAGTATAAGTGGAAGGGACGGGTACTGTGTAAGCAGGGAGGTGCAGAGGCAGCAAGAGACGGAAAGAGGAGGGAAAAAGGAGACAGAGGGAGGGAAAGCTGCAGGGAAGAGGGCTGAGGGTGAGGAGGGGGCTGGGACCCTCAGGGGAAAAACTCAAACAAGCAGCTTTTAACATTGAAAGATTCAAAGCTCTGAATATGTTTTAAGTCATTTAAAAAATCATTCCTTTGATTGATCATCTGTGAAAAGTCCACTCTTGAGGGAAAGTTTCACATTTCTAGCTCCAACTTGTGTAAGTTGCTTCGAAACTGGTTTCACAAAACCCTGCTTGTACGTACAGGTGTTCAAATTCAAGACTTCAGCAGAGTAGATTGTAAAAAAAAAGCCTCCTGGTGTCAAACTGTGCACATACAAAGAAATCCGACCAACAAAAAAAACTCTTTTGCTGGATGCTGGATCAACAAGACATCACAAAATGTTAGAAAAGATACGCACACTTGATGCTGCCATTTAACAATGACATTTTCACTGAAGCTTTTTCTCTTGATAATGATTCTAGATTTGTCTCTTTACATCCCCCTGATAGAAGATCCATGGTGTTACGGACTCTCCCCATAGAACAGATAATTAGACAGAGACACCTCTAATATTTAGTAAATATTTCAGCTATTTAGCCAGAACCTGTTATGGAATACCAACTATTGATGTGACATGAATTTGCAATTTTTTTTACGATATCTAGGATGTAATCTTTGTTACTGAAACAGCTAAAATAAGCAAAAAAAAATGTTGAGTGCAGGGAGACTTCAACCGAGTGAGACACTGGTCTGTGTACGTGGCCTAAGACGAATCCAGCTTCAGAGATGAAGTGTGGGGTCACACATCTTTGTGAAGGAGTGGGTTTATCATTAGAACCGTCCTCTGAAAGAAACTGCTTTCAAAATAAACTACCTTCCCTCTTCCTGTGAAAACTACTTGTCAGATAGTGGGAGAAGAAAAGCAAAACACGCCAGTGCAACAGATGTAAAATCTATTTCGGCTTCTTCTGTGCCACTGTTTATTTTTGTTGCATCTCAGGTTTTGTCTAAGAATCAATTTTGCATCTCGCTCGCGGAGCTGGAAGAAGGATTAAGCGAAGGTGAAATAGAGTACAGTATCACTGTAAAGGGAAAATAATACGCCGGGTTGACAGTGTTTGGGTGTCTACGAGCAGCCGGGCAGGAAGAGCCCATTGCCGATTATTATAACGGCAGTCTAAACATTTTCACCGCGAGCTGAAGGAAGAAGAAGACCCTCAGGCCTTCGAGCGGTGGTTTGAGCGTGACATGTTTCAGAGAGAAAGGAGGACATTCTTGAATGAAAAGCTGAAAACTGAAACACTAGACGCCCTCCCCCCCCCTCCTCAAAGTCGCTGACAATCATAGAAACGGAGAAAGGGTTAGTTCCCTGAGCACGGCTAAGCCTAGTACAAATGATGCCAGTGTAAGGCCTGCTGTAGTGCTGAAGAGATAAGCCACTGATACCAAATGTTGAGGAAACGACGGAGTCCAAATTTTAGAGACTAATCGACACTTATTGGCTAAACTACAGGAAGGTGGGGAACGGCACAAATCACAAATAGGAGAACTGCTTCTGATATTTTACCTTTAATGAGAATTAACTCATGTTTCCAGATGTACAGATTCACAATGCCTTCGTTTTTTCCTGGTTAATAATGTTGTAGTTTTAGACCAGAGTATTTTAATAAACTTCACGTGATGTTCTCAGGCTGGATTGTGAAGATCCACTAATCTGTGTTCCTGCTGAACCAGTAGGAATGAAATAAAGCGGGCTGACGAGGAGGGAAATCACAAAAGAAAGAGTGACACTCCACAAAGCCACAGAAAACTCGAAAAGGGAAAGAAGGTTTCAACAGTTGTGCAGTATTACAAATGCAATAGTGGTCTATCCTCTATCCTCTGATCCTGGCAGAGCAACAGTGAGAGCGTCTGGACGGGATGGAGGCTTTCTATGCTCCCTCTCTTTTAATTACAACACAGAGCTGGGGGATTAGACAGGGGCCTGTGTTCACAGCCTCATACTGGCACTTCCATTGAGCTGCTTCACTTCTCTCTTCCCCCCAAATCTCTCGCCTTTCTGTTTTCTGGAATTATCTCCCATCATCTTCTTTTTTAATATCTTCTCCACTTGTCTTCTCTATCCTTTTCTCTTTCAGACTGTTTCTCTGATTAAATCTTATCTTTGTTTAAGCTTCTGTCTTCTCTGTTCTCTTTTCCACAATAGTTCTGAAGTCGCCATCCTTCTTCCCTCTCCTCTCCTCCTCTAATCCTCCCATCCTGTTTTTGCTGGAATTTCATCTGCGATGCAGACACATCTTTATCTCTGTCTCAAACACATGTTTACTCTTGATTATAAAGAGACAACTGTGAATCCTTTAAGTGACAAAGTTGTGAGCGGGGCATTTGTTTGCTTGAAAATATTTGTGCATGTGTTGAAGTGTGTGATTGTGACGAAATGAAGAGTGTGAGCTACGTGTTAATGTGTGTGTTAGTTTGAGGTGTTTGTGCCCCAGCGGTCTCTACAGACTGCGATGGCACACTGCCTGGGCAAGCCTACACACACACACACACACACACACACACACCACTATACAACCACCAGCACCCACTCCTCCACATGCACTCTGCTCTTGATTAATGGAAATCCCATTTTTGTTTCCAGCAGCATGGCTAATTAAACTGGTAGTTAAAACAGTCCTCATTAGCTCGTTACCACCGAGTGTGCCGACCAACCCTCAAATGACGGGCTGTAGCTGAGTGAGTGCTGCTGCGCGTCAGCTGAAGAGCCACAGAGAATACTACTGTCAGTGCTGACAACTGTATCCTCACACAGTCACAGTGTACTGTATTCACAACGGACTGATTCCTAATTAATATTCACTGAATATTACGTGTGCGCAGGTGGATGGATCAAAAGGCGGCTTAACTTGCCCCATCACAGGTACGAGTAAACAAAGGCAGTGATCCTCAGGGGCTGCTGTAGCGCACGAACACGGCAAACAAGACTGATGAAAAGGCAAGAAAAACTCAATCGCCAAATCGCGCGACATATCGTCTTAACTGTTGTCTCTGCTTGTCTCCACTCACAGCTGCCACCTGAGTTGCAGCACAGGCCCATTTACAGCTACAGGCCAATTACAGCTGTGGATCTCTCCAGCAGAGACTTTATAACCTGCCGCTGCTCCTCTCTGCCAAGGATGAGTTTAGAGCTTGTGTGTGGGGGCAGAGAACTGTTATGAAGGTGAGCACAAAATGAACAACTGGATAATTCAACTCCCATCTTGGTTAAAAAAAACTAATAAAAAAACCCTCAAAGATTATTTGTTGGTCTTTGCAGCGTTTTCACTGCTGGTATGAATATATATGAGCATAAGAGGGTGATTTTGGGGCCCGTGTGCATCTGATATTCCACTTACATTTCTACGAGGGAAGGTGGTGAGGAGCTTGAACTCATCGAAGGGAAACCCCTTGGACGCGACAAAGTCAAAAAGGACCTGGAGCCGACAGCTGCCCAGGAAACGCCTTTCCAGAAACTCGCCGCTTGGTGTGCGAATTCGCAGTTTGCTGATTTGCTCTCCAGACTCATCGACGGGCTCTGGCGGTAGCGTCTTCTCCAATGACAAGCGGATTGCCTGGAAGAAAGGGTGGGACAAATCCAGTATAGTGGTCAGTACAGCAGATTGATAATTTTGGATACTCATTACTGTTAATAACATAATTATTATCTCACTCGAGTTGGGCAGA
Source organism: Pleuronectes platessa (assembly GCF_947347685.1). Taxonomy (NCBI): domain Eukaryota; kingdom Metazoa; phylum Chordata; class Actinopteri; order Pleuronectiformes; family Pleuronectidae; genus Pleuronectes; species Pleuronectes platessa. Next base: position 14,661,201 of record NC_070634.1, read on the forward strand.
TTTCTATTATGTTCATCACAAGAAATCTGTTGAAATTCCTCCAATTGTCGGAGTGGTGTTTTTTCACTTCACAACATGATCCATATTCTAGTCACTGCATAGTAACAATACACAACAGAAAAAATGCTCTATACATAGAGCCTCTCATTGTAGACTGAATGTTTACATACAGGTGCCAGTGAGGTGCAGCTGTCATCACTGGAGCTGCAGTACTTTTTGTTAAAGCCTATTTCCAATACAAAAGTTCTTAATAGTTTTTTAATCTTTTGTTCACAGGAGACTATGAATAATAATGTGATATATACCTTAAATTAATAACATTTAGATTAATCAAATTAATAAATGATAAATTAGTTAATTCATTTCAATAAAATATTTTTAATGTAGCCTTTTTATTAATTGAGTAATAGAAATTAAATGGAATAAATGATAATCAAACAAATAATATTAGTGAGACATTGATGAAAACAATAACAAATTCCAACTTAATAAATATATTATTCTAATTCAGCTTTACACAACAGCACCTCTCTACAACCCATTTCTCTGTGTTGGTTTTACATCACATTTGTTCCCTATAATAGACACATTAGAATAAAACTAAATGGATTAGTGCAGGAGAGGAGAGAAGCCAGGAAGCTTATACACAGTCCTCCCCAATGCAAGAAAAAAAGAATCAAGAGATTTGGTGAAGTGTTATTATAAAAACGAAGCCCCGTCTCTCTCTCTCTCTTGTTTATAGAAAATTTAAACCAAAGACTCGACGGTTACACTGGCAGCGATGAAGATGATGACACACTATCCAAATAAGTACGAAGGAGAAGCCAACGAGTTGCTCCCAGAGTTTGATTGCAGCACTGTTGCCTCGCGTTAATTAAAGCAACTTCGTGTCCAGAGAATATTATTAAATTAGTTGTCCTGCGTCTCACCCTGTTCCCTGAAGCCTGGTGTCACCCAGAAGGTTGCCAAGTAGCATTTCAATACGTTAAAAACAGCCAAGTGTGCTCCTCACTCTCTTTCTCATGCTGCCTTATACTGCTGCTCAGTGAGGGGGAATCTGAGACGGAACCTGCTGATTATCTCAGATACATTCTAGTCTTGTATCATAAGAGCTAATACATTATCTTACGGACCCTAAAATTGGTTATAGTGTTTACACCCAATCATGAGGGTGCTTTACGTGGCACAAAGACAACCATCAACTGTCATCCAACACAGAAAAGCTAATCAGCTCTCCTGTGTTCTGAAAATCCGAGCCTCAGCGACTCCCCCGAGCCTTTCCTCCTCGCTCTGCTCCTGCCCCTCGCCTCCTCCTCCCCCCAGCTTGTTGTTCCTGTTTGGCCAGCCTGGGAGCATATGCTGTGACAACACGCCCCGGCTTTATTTACACACCATAATGCAATTATATTTCATAAGAGTGTACAACAGTAGCTCATTAGCAGCTTCGGGTGTTGGGGTGGGCAGGGTAGGGCGCGTGCCACTCCGCCATCAGCTCCCTCAGGTGTAAGAGCTGATGCTGACTTGAGTTAAAGGCACCCCCAGGGACAAAGTCATGCGCACACACAAACACACACATACACACACATAACAGGAAGGAGTGTGTGGGGTGGTGGACCTATAAATGCAGACGGACTGTTAACCACAGACGCCAGCATATACACCCACACAAGTGAGAGGTAGCGTCCCTAAAGAAACAACAGGACACACGTCTTGTTGAGCCCTGGGGCCCGGCTGCTCCGCGCAAACAATCAGATGCATCTATCCGTCCATTTATCTGCCTCTCCGGCTCCACGCCACTAACCACAGAAAGCAAACAGATGATGGGGACGGGTTGGGGGGAGGAGATGCACCTGACAGTCACACAACTGTATGCTAAGACCCCCCTGAAGGAGGTAAATAGTAAAGTCAACCCACACAGGTACATGAAACACACGCGCACCCCACCCACCGCCGCTCGTCTCTGCACAAAGGCGCAAATTCACAGAGAACTCGTTCCCTCTAGCATTGTTTTCTCTCTGGTGGCAACTAGTGTTTGGTTGTCTGTAGTTTTCTTTTCTTTTTTTTTCAATCACTACCAGCTTACTACCTCAAAGGGAAACTATAAACAACAAATAAGTATTATGATAGGTTTAAAACAGATGCATTGTGTTGAAGTTTTCAGATTCAGTCCAACAATTGGGATTGGATACTTAAAAACGTTAAATTAAAGCAACAAAATGTCTGTGGCCTTTAAATGGATCTGTCGGCTTGTCACAAGTGAATTTGTCCAAAATAAAAAAAACTATGTAATAGAAAAGATGGATTAAAAAGGCAGTATACTTTTAAATGTTTTGATGGAAGAGCTGCAGTTTAATCTCATAATAATATCACACATTATCAGGTTTCTACCTCGTGCAAATAAAGATAAACAGATTCAAGCAGTAAATATTAATTGTAATTTTTTTGGGATGCCTATATGGATTATATTATTTAGCTATTTAATGCCTTTATTGTGATGCACCAAAATGTATATCAAAAACAATAATCAAAACAGAAATAGTTTCCTTTGATTTTCTGTCTGTATCTATGAACCAGTGGAAATACTTGTGTACACAGGTAAAGTTGTATTCACGTCCTGTTTCAAGTTTAAAAAACTCCAGTTGCTATTGTGCTATATTAATGAATATCCCAGCAGATGACACCATAGAAACGATGGTTCTTGGGCGGAGAAAACTGATATAAGTAGGCCATGGTGGCCTTTCTTCAGTGGAATAAACCAGCGTGCACACAGTTTGGTTAATGGACAACAGTGATATAATTAAGACGGCCCCTGGTCCGAGACTCTTTTGTTGTTGTTTAACGGAAAAGAGACAAATCACCTGAGTGAGCCGGGTCACCCAATACCTCTCAGTGCCTGAGGCTCTGTGCTGTTGAGTAAACAACCATCAGCCAGGACTACACTGTATTAATATAGACTGTATATCAACAATGGTGCTGTCCACACAGACGATTATTGTTTTCCTGCATGCGTGACAGTGTGTCAGTCTGTGTGTGTGTGTGTGTGTGTCTGTGTTCACCCCCTCTTCCCACACAATAGTTGTTTTCCAGTTAATGTGTGTGTTTGCTTGGGTTGTGCACGTTGTGTACTTGAACTGCCTCAGTCTTTTGTTTGGCTAGGTTTCAATATGCGAATACGTGCTATACCAATGTACAGCAGTTAAATAGAACAATAACTGTGTGTATGTCAGGTGACACTGGCAGGGATGGGCCTCACTGTAATTAGGATATTTCATTCTTGTTCGATGGCTGTGAGCCTGTTCATCCACTCTGCACATGCTCCACTGACTGGCAGGCTGCACCAAAACCATGATCTAATTGACTCATTATTGTGAAGTGACAGCAAGGCGGATAAATAATGACAGAACGATGGCACATCCACTGTGCGCTGGCAAAAATTAATCAGCCTGAGCCACTGATCACGATGTAAAATTGATATGACAAATTTGAAAACTGTGAGTGTGATGTGTGTGGCTGTGTTCTCACCTCCTTCTCATCCTCCTCCTCCTTTCTCATCTGTTCCAGACGAACTTGCTCAGCCTCTTCTCGTTCTTGGGCTTCTCTCTAAAAATAACAGCAGAACCAGAATCAAACCAAGAAGAGGCTGATGACTGCTGCTTTGGTGCCCAAAGGTATTACCTTCGCTTTGATGACTTGTTGTGGACAATTAACCAATTAACCGGATTTTTTATGAATTACAGTTTTAAGTACTGAACAGCTGATAATCAAAGTGGGATTCAAACTACCCCTCCATTTTCACTGTGTCAGGACAACTGCAAATGAAAGCTAAAACAAGCAGCTTTGTAAATACACAAATAATGGTCTTAGATTTTGAATCAATATGATTTTGGCACTCAATGGCATTAAATCCAGAAGTAATGACAGAATGGCGCTCTAACCTCTGCCAAAGCCAAACAGTCCCCTTATGATGCACTTTTACATTCGCTAGACATGCAAGATATTTCATTAAGATCTATGAATTCTGTGAGAAATCAATGGAAATTCCACTAAACCTCGTTGTTGGAGGCAACAACAGCTAACTCAGAGCCTGATGCTTAAATATGATATAACCTAAAATTACAGGAAAAGTATATTTTTTTGTTAAACCCCAAAGTTCTTGTTGAACTTAGATTGTGTACATATGCCATTAAATATACTGAATCTAATCTAATTCAAGAGCACAGAAATACTGTCAACTTTTGGTTTTACATGAACATTTGCATTACCGGGAGCTGTAAGAGATGTTGGGAAACGAAGATATTATTTAAAAACACTTATTCGGACAGATAATCATCTTTGTTATTTTTTAAAGTACCTTCTTGCGGTCTGCCTCTAAAGACAGTTGGTAGGCCTCATCCTGCTCCCTCTTCACCATCTCTCTCGCCTCGCGCTCGTCCTGAGTGGAGGGAGGAGAAAAAAAAGAAAGTGGGTCCATTAACTAACAAGATAATAAAGGATATACATTGGTACAAAACATCTAAGCTGAGGTGATGGGTGTGGGAGCCAAAAAGAACCCAGCAAAGGAAAATGCAGCATGGAGCGTGTGGTTACGTACAAACACCAGGTATGAAAGAGTAGCACCAGAGGGGAATTCATTGTGACCGGGCGGTCATTTACCAGACCACAAGCCTCTTTTATGTTTCCTCATCTCAGTTTCACCGTCCCTTTCTCTCTCATTCACTCTGCCTCTCTCTTCCTGTTTGTACAGAGGGACGGGGACAGGCGGCCTTTCTCTCTCTACCTGCTGTGGCTACAAAGTGTTTTATAAAGACTGGGGACCAAATACAAGTGGCCATTGTGCTAACAGTGCACAGCCATTACTTTTCTATTTTCTGAGGGCCCATGCTGTGTGCCAGTCCGGATATGGCAAAGGAAGCTTATTGTGATGATCAGTGGACTAGTGTGCGGCTAAGCAGTGGCTAAGCAAAAGAACAGTGTGTATTGTTGCATTCAAAAGTAAAAATGCAAAGGATACATTTGGGCTTTTGGTCTGCATAATGGACGAACATTGAAAGGAAACTGTAAAAGAATGGCGGACGTGGACAAAAGGATCAAAAGTGGCGCCCTTCAATGGACTGGCCCAGAGTCACGCAAACAAGCTGCACAGAAACTTATATATTACTCATTTTTCCCTGATGAAAAATCCTTTTCTGCAACAGAAGCATGCAGCATATTATAAATCTACCATGGAGCTTCTCAATAGACAGCAGTTTTAAAGACCTCATCATGCAGGAAAAAAGGACACAGATTTTCCACTTCTGTATCTTGGCGACTGATAGAGGTGGTGAGACGTACGGTCATCAGCTCATACAGGTAAGCTGTAATTTCAGAGGGTCAGAAGTAAGAAATTAATTCAAGGTTTGTTCACAAACAACAAATAGTGTTCAGAGTTGTGTTTAAATTTAGGAATCAATGGTTTTCAGGGTTGAGCATCCTGGCATTCAGTCAGTAAGGTCACAAGTTCTGGGCTGCATTTGACATCGGCACAGGGGTCAGTGAGTACTTTAGTGGACATGGGTGGACGTACCTCAAAGGGACCAACTATGAATTCGCCTTCAGAGCTATTATTACCTGAAGCGAATTTTATATGTTAATATTTCATTTTGGGCACAACTATCGCTCAGTGTCTCGCTATCACTTTACATTCAGGTGAGACCTCCTTACTGTGGACTGTGCCTGCTCCCTGATGCAGGTTAATGTATGTTTGGTGCCCTTGACTGAGGTGCTAGCTTCAACACCACAACATGTCTCATTCACAGTATTTTCCTAAAACCAGCTGTTCCCAAAAAGGGACATGGGCCAGTTTAGGCAATTCTTCACGTGAAATGAAAGTCAAATATCCTGGGAATGGCCCTAGACGCTGACAGATACAAACCACAAAACCTGCTGTGAGTAGTCAGTAGGTTAGTTAGTACTAAGCTATAACACAGACAACCATTGGAATGACTGGCGAGTCAGTGACGGTTGGTTGAAGACACAATGTGGCCGTCCAGCTGCTCCGTTTCCAGACAGACACAAAAGTCAGTGTCAAAGTGGAATGTCTGGGTTGGGTGGGAGTCTGCGTTTTGTGTCTGACTTCGCCTTTGAAGAGGTGATGGAGGTGGAAGAAAGGAGAAGAGAAAGAAGAGAGAGGGAAGGGAGCATGGAAAGGAAGGAAATTCTCCAACTTTCGAGAGTTGTTGTAACATTGTAACAACTCACGATGGGATTATTGCAGTGTCAAGGTTGAGTTTAATAATCATGAATCCCTTTGAACTTTATGCTTTCATTGTCATTTCTTGGTCCTTATCCCACTTTATCCCACAGGGACTCAAATGATACCCAGTCTCAAATCTGAACCTACAGCCAGCTTCATGACTCACACAGTCTGACCTGAAACATGCACATAACCATACCCTAAATACTTCTCGTTTCTTCCTCTCATTACTGATTATTTCATGTGACAAGAGCAGTGAATCCAAAACAATGCTAGAGAACTGTAGCAATAATAACAACATTGAGACAATAACTGTCACTCAATGGTGAGTAACCAACTGAGGATGTTTAACCCCCAAGGTGTGTGAGTGTATGAGTGACTAAGATTAATTACTTAACAAGTGTTCCCATAACTGAGATGCTATGACTCTCACATCAGTATTGTTTAAGAGGTCATTTGGTTGACTGATTGTAAAGTGCCTAATACGGTGTGACATCTGTCATCTACAGATACAGTGGTCATACAGAGGTCATACAGAGGTCATACAGAGGTCATACAGAGGTCAAAGAGGACATGGTGACCTCTTTGATTCTTATTCTGAGGAGGCTGTTTATTATACACCAAGTTAAATCCCTAAATCTTTGACCTACAGTTATTTAAATTATAACAAAGAAAGAGAACATTGTTGTATTATGTGAACACAGATAGAAAACCTGCCTGTACAAAAGTGCTTATTGTGTCGTACACCCTCTTGTGTGTTGTGCTGGGTATACACATGGGTAAGGGGTTTAGGTGAAAGACTTTGACAGTGTTGAGAGCTGTCTGTGATTCTGGCCCACATTCATGTCCATGTCATGAAACACCATCACCACCCTTCGCTCAGTATTTTTGGGAGGATGTATCCTTCAGTGGTGTTTGTTCACTTTCTGTTGGAGTCAAAGAGGCAGTCGACAGACATAGAGCAGACCTGTGTTACCTTTTCACAGCAGTGAATAGGAAACTTGTACCTTTTCAAAATCAAAGACTGTAGTACGCACAGTGAACTACAGATAAATGCAAAAGAGGTGGAGTGATTAAGTACTCTGCTTGTCATTACACGTGTGACCCAGTCTAACAATGTAGTCTGATCTGTTCCAACATGTTGTTTTATTACTTAAGCAGAATGTTAAGGACTGGCTCAACTGACTGCAGCTTCAGTCATCAAGCTGAGGATAGATTGAGTTGTTACTATTTGTCTTCTTGTGTCCAAAACTAAACCTATCCTAAACCGCAGGAATAAATTACATTTTTTTTTAAGAGATCCTATTTAAGTCATTCAAAACAAATGTCTACATCTTGAAGAATCACATTTGTATTTGGCTGTCAACAATTTCAGACTTCACCTCATCTTTGATGTCCTCTTGCTGTTGTGCTGTGAAGATCTCCATTGCTCCCATCAACCTCATCATCAGCTCGTCCACTGTCGTATTACCTAAAGATAACAAATTATAAATCACAGTCTACGAGTGTAATTTTATCTTTTTGTTACAATAATTACAGACAAATATATCTATACATATTGACAGACTTTTTATAAAGTAGGAATTACCTTGAATAACATTTAGAACTTCATTGGACGTTCGTTTTCCCATTACTACCAGGAGCAGGGGGAACTGGTCTGTCTTGTATGTCCGTATAGTTTGTGTCACCACACTTCCAAAGTGCCTTGTGCACATGGTGAGTAGTCTGGAAGAATAAGAAATCCATTTAAAATATAAAATATTTTTTTAATTCACCTGAATTCTGTTGTAGAAGCGAACATATATTTGACAGCTTGCAATTAAAAAAATATAAATATAATATATTTATAATATAAATATATAATATATAATATAAATATAATACAGAAAATAAAAGATATTCATACAAATATGTTAACACACTTCAAAGACACATTCATATTTTTTTGGACGACGTATGGAAATGATCGTCATCTTTTCAGCAGAAAAGAGAAATATACACAACTTGTGGCGTTGGACTTATAAACCAATATCTCCTTCTTATCCAATTCCATCAGAGTGACATGCTATCTCAATTGGAACCCCAGATGAATTAGTATTCCTCACCAGACACCCAGATTTGATAGGGCAAGAGAGGATTTCTTATTCCATTACAAAGACAGAACTTTTTAAATTAACATTTCAGAGAGGGAAAAGGGTAGCAGGCAGCCGGGGCACTGCCAAGCTCCCTGTAAATGTCATAATATTAATGAATTGCTATAGACTGAATGCAAATATAGATTAGCTTTTTCTCACGCCTTTTAATAAGATCTACTTTAATAACTGGCTGGTAAAATAGAGAGGTAATGGAATGGATTGAGGGACAGCAGGTCAGAGGAAGAAGATAGATGGAAGGGATGCTATCTGAGAGAGGGGGTGGTGTAACTCATTAAAACACGTGGCCAAAACCGCAGCAGCTACTTTCAGACTTTTCAAACTGTGAAATTGCGTATTTGAGCTCTTTGTGGTACTTTTTAAAGTTATAATTACACTGGTAGAGACGAAAATAGGTGGATGGTAGACTGAAAGATTGTGAAAACAGGGGAAAGGACTGCACCTGAACAGAATTTAAGATGCTGTAGAAATATGATTCAAACTTCTCCGAATGTTGAACACTGAATGACCCACGTCTTGCAATGAAAAACTTGGGTACCCTAAATCCTACCGATCATTCTGTCCTGACATTTGTCCCCGTTCAGACCTTGACCGAGGCCGACCATAACAATAGCCCACAGGGAAACTCTAACCTGTAATGAAAGGCCACGGAACAATGGGTACCAACTTAAAGGGTAACCCGATCCTAAATCTCCCATCAAGCACAAACCGACCCGCTTTAGTTTCAAACTCAAAATAAAGGAAGTCACTCCACCATAGTAAAAAATCATCACACAACATTAAAAACTCAGCCTGAATCTTTTACATATCTGCCGTCAATCAAGTTGTATCAGTATATGAAACCCTTGTGAATCTGCCTTTAGAACAAGTAGGGACACAACATACTGAGAGCAGGAGGAAGTCAAACTACTCAAGGAACTGAGGTGAACAGTTCATCACAGTCTCATCCAGCCAAGACATAACACGGTAAAGAATGTAGCCTAGTCCGTACCAGACCTGTGGCCTTTTAAAAACCTTCAGGGGGTAACTGCATGTAGAGGAAACACCTGCGTGGAACTTGCAACTAATGTGAGTTAAAGACTCCGCTCCACTGGTAAATGTGATTGACAGCTTCTAATTTGTCACCCATCCCATCTCACAACACCTCGCTGCACATCCAGACAGCGAAAACAGTTAATGTTTCCCTGTCACATAACATTTCTTCACATCAAGGCCGTGTGAGAAGATGTGAGTGGACTGGTTAGACCTGACAGCTGCTTGACTGAGCAGCTGATGAGTCCAACTAGTACAGTAGCACTGCAGGGAATTTTTTCAGCAGCCACCTGTATGGGAGGGAGTATGGGAACCGGATGCTTTGAAAACGTACTGTGTCTTATACAGTTTGTTTAAGAGCAAACGCGGACGTGTTTGGATTTGAAAATGACATATAGTTCTCTAAAACCAGTTAAGAGGTTAAAACACAAACTGACCCCTTATGAATAACATGTATACGTGCATTACAGTGCAGTTGGACAGTAGAGCGAGGATACCCAAGCGAGTCAGGCCGGGTTTGGACTAAATATCTGAAATTATATTCCGGTTTGGTTATCAGGCTAAATGATTTTTTACAGTTCACTTGCCTGTAACTGGGTAAAACATCAGGTTTAGACCTGATGTTGGGTTCAGGGGGAGCTTGGTCAATTTACTGTTGAGCTCAGTAGGGTTTGGACAGAAATTTGCAGCCAGGGCAGCAGTCTATTTTACAGGTGTTCATGTTAGTTATACATAAATCCACTTTTTAGTGCTGTTAGAGACGTTGGCACTAAATAAGCATTAACAGAAGAATGACAACCTTATAAAATGATCCACTTTCAGGGCATTTATCTGATGATTTCAATATTTGCCATGTGCCACGACAGCACAGCTCTTTTTCAAACTATCAGATTAATTTCCCATGGATGACAATTACACTGAAATCCAATCAGCGGAACTGTATTTATGCATAATTAATCATTTAACTGGAAGGCCTGAGAGAATACCAACGAAAAGCAACAGGCACATTCCAATATCAGCAGGTTCGTCAAACACACTCAGGATACCTCTCTAACAGCCTGTGTGATTGCTGCCAATCACCAGTCACTTTGGATCAACCCGAGAGCGTGAGAATGCGGCGAGGCAGTGTTGTGTGTGAGTGAGTGAGCGTGCACATGTGCATGCATGCGTTAGCGACGAAGCTGTGACTAGCTGTGTGCAATGAAAAGCTCCAGATGTTGCCTGCCTTTTAATGTGCAATAAAAAGGCTCAGCTGGGGCAAAAAGCAAAGGAGGCTAATGGGAGAGAAGGGAGAGTGGAATGAGGGAAAGAGGGAATTTCCTTAAAAGAAATAATAGAGGAGGTGAGGTCAAGGTGCGAGTCCTTTCTTAAATGGCTCCTACCCGAGGGCAGGCTTAAATCTGGAGGTTCTGGGGAGAGGGAAGGAGGGAAAGAGGAGGGAAAACAAAGAAAAATTGACAAGGGGATGGGGAGAGTGAAAAGATGTAGCAGAAAGATGAGAAGAAAGATGAGAGGAAGTAGGAGAGGACTTAGTTCGTCAGGGGCACAATGTAATGAGTAAACCCAATCACGCCCTCAGCAGGTCCACATTTACCACCTCTGCCCACAACTTGTACCTGCAGGGGATCTAGTTGTCTATCACACACCGTAGACCACATTTATTTTTTAACTTAATAAAGAATATTTCCCCCAAAAAATTGCAATCCAATGAAAGATATTAATGCCAATAATAGAACCTGTGTGATTAAACGGTGTTGCACAGAACTGTCAGGCCGATGGAGGCACAATGACTATAAATTGCGTGATAGAGATGTTTGGACGCCAGGGGAGTTCTTCATCTCCCACTGACCCTCTTTTCAGACAGCTTAGTCAAGATTGCCCAATCAGGGGCCTCACCATGCAAACACAACGCCTTTTGTTAGCATGCAACCTCGGAGCCTCAGAAAGAGAATAAAGCTGAAGCTAGAGAAAGAGAAGACAGAGATGCAGGGTGTGAGCGATAGAGTGAGAGCTGAATGCCAGCAATTAAGGACATGTCTACTTTAATGCGAATAGCTGTGAAAACGCTGTTTGTATGTCGAACAGGCTTTAGTTCAAAATGGCAATTTTATGTTATTTTCTAAAAGCGTCCCATACAGTGACATTACATGGAAGAAGATTTAATTTACAGTCTTTTGACTTTAAGGTCCACTGACTTTCAAATTAAAAAACAATGTGGTGCAGCAGTTATTAATGAACACATCGACAATGACACGGACACGAGACAGTAACAAGTTCCAAACAGCTTTCTTCACATGGCTTCCTGGTGGTTTGCAGAAGCTTCTGCACACACTCAAAGCAGCTCTACTTCTGAAAACATTTAATATCCTCTTTAATATCCTCTTTATTAGATACACCTCAGTATTTATGCAAACAGTCCGCTCCTCCACACAGCGAGTCACATATAAATAAAACATAAGGATTAAGAATGTAGTCCGGGCTTAGACGTTCAGTTATTGCTCTAGTAAACTTTACAGCTGGGTAAATGCAATACTTAATACAGGTGCCATGATTTCTGAAAGGGACTGAGAATTAATTCAGTGTTTAAAGGGCACTTCAATTATTTTAAACAACCTGGGTCTGACAGTTTTTGCCTCTTTTCTAATTTCTCAACAAAACTGCATGTGGAACGTCCAGGTTTGCTCTTAAACAAACTGTATAAGACACAGTGTGTTATCAAAGCATCCGGTTCCCATACTCCTTCCCATACAGGTGGATGCTGAAAAAATTCCCTGCAGTGCTACTGTACTAGTTGGACTCATCAGCTGCTCAGTCAAGCATATGTCAGGTCTAACCAGTCCACAATTCACATTGAGTAAATTAGGTAGTTTAAGGTGCCGTTTCAAATTATAATATTAATACTATTACTACTACCACTATTACTACTACTACTAATAATAATAATAATAATAGCAATAACTTTAAATAGAAGCTTTACAGCGTTAGAAAAAAGGGGGGGGGGGCATGGAGGGATTTCCTAATTTATTAATTAGTATATCAAGATTACCTATATTTTTTTTTATTAAGTTTGTTATAAAGGTGTTTCTAATACTGTGTCCAACCCGTGTAGTAAATAACGAATTAGTGCCTTAATTTATTCCACAGGCTCCAATATTGAGTAAAGGCAGTAAGATACACAGAGATCAGGGGGGGAAATACAACATCATGCCAAGAGTGATAAATTCTGCAGCTCAATGACCAGCAGGTTACCTGATGAAAACACCCCACCCCTCTGACTAGCTTCAGTACAGTACCTGGCTTTGTTAGCTTCTTTAGTGACATCCCATGCCCATGTGATGAAGTTCTGGCTCAGGTATGAGACGATGGAGTCAGCGCACATCATCTGGGAGCAGAAGACGTTGCTGAGAACACTGTCGTCATTGTGGAGGTAGATGGCCAGCAGCTTTCTCTGTGGAGGAGAACAGAAAATATATAAAAGGAAAGTTATGAGCATTATGTACAATTGATTTTCTAGGGACACTTGTCAAGCCAGGGAAGAAAAAGGTCATCGCAACAGATAGATTTTTATCAGGAGGTGATTTACTGTGCAAGCTATAGAATGAATTGTTGGCTGTTAACAGAGCAGTGCAATTTTTTTGAGCAATCTCCCAGAAGATTACAAGTTTGAGGACGAGCTAGAGCACAAGCATGATGGAAAAATCTGAATCATGCAATCTTTGCCTGAAATGAAAACACCCACTCCTCTGATGATCGGTCTCAATCTCTCTGCAGTGTACCAGTGTCTCATCACTGGAGAGATATTTCCACAATTTATGACTATAAAATGACACGAACAACCACCGGGTGCAGAGCCAACATGACTTCTAAAGACCACAGCAAGGCCACAACTGGCAAAAAAAGCAAATACCACACAAAATCAAATACGGAGAGGTGTAAATAAAACTTCTCTTGGAGGCGACGAAGATATGGAGAAAATAAAACAGACAAATCACTCTATTTATTTTACACCAAATGCCAGCAGCCTGTTCAGGTTAGTAGCTGCAGGGCCAGACAATATTGACGAAGCTCCAAATCCAAGGATATTGACACCATCATATAAGCCGGGCAGATTCTCCCTACTGACAATCTAATTAAAAAACAAACACACCCACAAACATAAAAGGTTCCAGGGGACAATGTTGGAAATAATGCTCTCTAAATTACATGTCACTTCGCTTACTATAGAAGAACAAATAAAATAAATAAAAAACTCTCAGTATCTGCTTGGATCATTTTTCCACCATGGCTGTGACAGTGGGAGTCAAGGGATCTGTTTCTCAGGAGCAGTAATCTAGGCTACACAGGCCAAAAAGCAAAAAATCTACACAGGGCGTAAAACGTGGAGGGAAGTGAAAGACGAAGTTGTGCTATACTGTGGCCTGTGTAGAATAGGAATGGGAGAACAGTGCTGTGTTTGCTCAACGATTAGTGCTTTAGAATAATCTCCAGGGCTACTAGAGAGAAGGACCAGGGGACTCATTCATTGGGCCGATTCAACAGCCTGAAAAGATTAAACACTCATGCTGAGAAGACAAGCAAATTCAGTCTTGAGAGAGGAATGAGGGTGAGGGGAGGGAGAGTTTTACTACATGAAAAAAAAAAAAAACACACACAGACGTCCCGATACATATGCACAGATGAACAAACTTCATGTCTGCTTCGCACGAGTGGAGGACTCACACTCACACACATGCATGCTCAATTAGAGCAAGTGTAAAGACTAATCAAAGTGGGCATTTTGGCCAACTGAACTCCTTCATCTTAGTTAAACTATCCATTCCCCTCTATTCCCTCTCCACTTTCAAGTTGGCTCTTTTGTCTTGCCTGTCGTAGCAGGGAGGAGAAAATCCCTCAGTTCAGCTAAATTACTAGGTCCAACCTGAGCGAGATAGTGACCCCATAGTCCTTCCTCACACCTGTTCACATGAATCTGAGCCTGCTTTGTGTGCATGAAAGAGAATAGAGATTTCACAGAGCAGAACAGTGTGCACGTAGCGAGGCTTCAGCAATCAATGCTTTTTTTACACAGGAAAGACAGTTTGAGTAAGTTTACAATGCTAATTTTCATAAATCCTTTCTGTAAAATATGGATGGATCAATGCAGGCCAAAAAACGATGCTTTAAAATGACAGTTATCATGTTTGCTCTTTAACAATAAAATGTACAGCTATAAACAGTTTTTTGAATTTGAATTGAATAATTTCACGTTGCCAGTAGAGGATTTTGTCTTTCGAGTAGATCTTGAATAATTAATAGATCTTGATAACCAAAAAAGGCATATTTAGGGGGCTGATATGTATGATTAGATTTAACTCTGGGGCCTGGGTCTTTTGGGCCTTGGCGGAGGTATACACTCTACTGAGTGCCCTTCTTGTGTTTCAATATCTTAAATATGTAATTTGTGGGACTTAGAAAGGGAAATCTGCATGTTTTTCCCCGACTGTGTCCTAGTTTATGGTGTCAATTTCAATCACATGTATAATTTATTTAACAGAGTCAAAAATACCATTGAATAAGATACAGATATATGCAATTACAAACAGAGTGAAAGAAGAACAGAGAGGTGCAGATAGTGGTTGTTCTACAGATGGCAGGCTTAGTCTAGAAAAACAAATACGTCAAAATGAAGAGCTCATATGACTGATCTAATGACCTTAATCACATGGTGGGAAAAACACATTTAGATTGACCACAACCCACACAGGATATTCTCCACGTGCTGTGGAAAACACATTAACTCTTTATGACAGAAATAGAATATTTTTCTAATTGTGATTAAACAAATCAAATTAAGTGTCAGCTTGAAATTACATTCTAAAGGTAAGTAGGAGTCTTTTGGCTATGCATGCTCCTGATCACCCACTGATTGGTCGGTGAGGTTTTCTGCATTTTTCACTTCCACTCTACACTCATTTCATTCAAAGTCCATCTATTTATGCATGAGTACAATCAGTCTATAACTCATGAGAGTGTTGCTTGTGATTAGATCTGATAGATATTCGTACATCTTTATGCCATTTGCCATTTGATTCGATGGTGCTCTTTTCTGCGAGGCTATTTCTGGGTTTTAAAGCAGACACTTGGCGGTGATAAATCCCTGAACTCTCCTCTCAAGCAAGGCTATGAATTTTGATGTGGCTTTGTGTGTGGCAGACAGGAGAGCAGAGTAGAGAGTGGAGGAGAGTGGGGTTAGAGTGATTAACCACTGCGTTGATGGGGATTTAGTGAGGATCGTGGCTAGTGATGGGTGGCCTATCTCTCTGTACACTCTGACTAACCACTGATCCCCAAGGGGGTTCAGCTCAGCTCAGCTCGGCTCGGCAGCCCAAAGCATTTTCATTAAGGATGGATTGAGTCAATCTCAACAGTCCCAACACACACCTTCAGAAACACTTCATCAAATTTAGTGTTGTGCTTAGTGATTAGCCTCTCCCAGGCTTTGAGAGAGTGAGACTGATTCCTCTGTTTATAAACCCACTGAGAAACCCCCTTCAGTGAAATCTGCCCTATTCCAATATCCCCTTAATGAAGTGGGCCTTTTCTACGACGAGGACACAAAAACTAGATCTCTTTTTCGAATGGAGCCAAAGAGCAAAGGATGCGATGACTCGATTGACAGAAGGGGGGGAGCAGTGCACATATGCTACTGTGTAATGAAACCGTCAAAAGCGGCATGTTTTGGCCTGTCATCTAGGATGCTCATGATAAAACAAGACAAACACAGAACAGCTCAAATAGCTTCTGTTTTCACGCAAAACTCTTTGCACATATTCAGCTTCCCTAAAGCCACGCTAACCACGGCACAGTTGGCAGGCTAAATGTAGCTCGCCCAGAATAAAAACTAAATACAGTGAAATTGAATACTATTTCGCCCCTGCGCCGTGTGGAGCTCAGTTGTACAGTACTGAGTGTGTGAACACCAGGGAGACCTCGGCCATATTGTGCTGGCTTAGATGAGGAGATCAGCTGGGAAGCAGGCGAGGCGCCAGGCACCACTTTAGATTTTTTTTCCATCTCTGTTTATTTCACACACTCCACATGCCTTGCTCTCGGGCTGCAACTTCTCCTGCTCTTTCTCCTCTCTCCACGTCTTCCTTTAACTTTTACTTTTTTAACACTCCTTTCCTTCCCAACTGTGTTATCTGCACTGTGCCTCTACTGTCATCCGGCTCTGTGAGCTGGGTGATCTGAACCCCCTTCACATCTTGTGGTGTCTTCACAGTCTTATAAGGCTGTAATCCACACAAGCTGTCAATTGATACAAGCATCCCTAAAAGGACAAAAGCTGAAAAACAAGGGGGGGAAGGAGGAGTGGACAGCTAAAAATAAAGCCTCATCTGTCAGTGTGAAAAATTGATGAAATTATATAAATGTCGTCTCTGCACAGTAAAACATGTAGAGAAGACAAATAATAGTAAACACTGTCTGAAAAGGATTTATAATTTGGATTAAATAAATTGACAGTGCCAACACACCATAAATGTAACTTATTACAACTTCCTCTTGTTCTAAATTCTAAACGACAGACAGAAGATGAATAATATCCTGCTCAGTCTGTTTCTTCTCAGTGCTGTCTTAAGCAAAGAAAACTGCTATAAAAACCGCGACTAGACAAAATGAAATCAGTGTTAAAGTAAAAGCCAACACTGGTAAGGTAAGGATCGTTTATCTCACCCATTGTCAGAACTAGATGTTTGAAATATAAGGGCAACATGATAAGTATGATTTTGACAGCCATTACAGTGTCTCTGTAAATTACTTTTTTCCATGAGGCCCATTAGCATACTTACATCTCTGGCTTTGCCGTAGAAGGCCTCTTGAGACGCTGCCTCCAAAGACCCAATGAAGAACATTGGGTGGGTCTCTCCATACCTTAAAACACACAACAAAAGAACAGTCCATAAAAACATATCGTCACGTTCCAGCATGTCACTCAAAGTCCACTGGGTCAATATGAGAAGTATGTGACGCTTGGCTCACCTTGAGGAAAATTCGGCAGTAAAGTGCAGTAAGGCATCAGCTTCATTCTCACTGTTCTCTGGCACTGTAATGACCACAAAATACTGCATGGTCAAGTTTTGCATGTGCAGTCACTGGAGCAAGAAAAGGTCCCATTGTATACACTTCTCTATCCCTTTCCAAGTTTTGATAGACATGAGAATAATTATTTGTGTTTTAGGTACAAGAAGTCAACTGAATATAGTTTTAAAATCTCTTCTCTCGAGCTTCTCACTGAAGGTAAAGTGATTAATTCCACCCTATGACTGCAGCTTGGTAAAACTCACAGGTAAATTAATATTGTCATTCAGCCTTGAAATTAGCTTATGGTCAAATCTGGCTTCCTGGCAGAAGGAGTCCTGCCATCTCATCTTAAGGCACAGTTTCTGAAAACATGTACATTTGTATGAGGATTGATCGATACTTTCCGGTATATATATGGCAACTAGACCCGTTTGATAATCAATTTTTTGGGGGAAATATCAAGTTCTCTTTCTAGAGTATGGGACCTTTAAGAGCTCAAACCTATCATCATTATGCCGCTCCACTGTACGTACTCATGGGTGTTTTCCGACAGGTTGAGGAGCCCATTCCAAACATCTCTGAATCGTCCACACCAAACTCTGACGCATCCTCAAAATCATCCCCCTCACTGTCACTGATCATGTGGACATCTGCGCACTGTAAAGAGAATTTAATAGTTAACTTCAAGATAGAGGTAATTAACAGAAGCACTTGTTGTTACCATGCTGTATTAGTCAGCATGTATACACAGAGCCTGGGGGGGAAGTAATGCGCATATCCCTGTATATACCTCTTCTGTGGGCTCTTGGGTATTTGCTGTGGAGGATCTGCGACAGACACTGAGGTGATGGCAGGGATAGCTGATTCCAGAGACAGCTAGCGTCATCTAAAAACAGGAAACATAATGAAAGAGTCAAAGTAAATCAGTTAATTATGATCCTAGAAATGAATATGAATGGCCGAGTAGGCTACTAAAAGTTGGGATCAAATTGAACTGTGTGATACTTGTTCATCAAGGGATGGATTGATGAAATCGTGACTGGACCATACCAAAGACTGAATGTAGGACTTTATTACCTATGTATTAGGGCTGGGCGATACGACTTCAAATCTATAACACGATTATTTCAAGATATTACCTCCATTACGATTATTTTATGTCCATACCTCCCCTGTCGCGATCGTAAACAGACAGAGCCCCTCCCCCCCACACACCGAGGCCCTTCACTCAGTGCTAATCTACAAGTGCCTCTCATCCTCTGCTCTTTTCTAATCACTCACATGTAGAACTGATCTTTATAAAAACCTAATGAATTCATATTTATGTATTGCATTGTAATCTGCAGGAAGAACTTCTCTCCTGTCTGCAGGAGTGTGTGTGAGCACAAAGCAAACGTCAATACTGTTCAAGTCCAAATAACTTCTGATTAGTGTTGGTGTTTATAGTATAAGTGTAAAGTGAGTGCAGATCAGAGGGGGAGTAAGGAGGGAGGACATGTAGTATGGTAATACAGCGCGGTACAAGGTACCCGGGCTGTGCTGCAAAATGAACGTAGAGTAAATCCAAGAGTTTGTAAATGCACGCATTTGAGGAAAGTATTAATGAATTAAACGACATTAGCCAAATTAAGTTGGTTATAGGTTAATAAATTTCAGTTTCCATACATTTTCGGTTAATTGCTCAGCCCTAGCATGTATCATGACATATTTCATGACTTTTGAACAAAGACCTGCTTGTCGCTCTAATAAGGGGAGACCTTGATGAGGTATCTGTACACCTGCAGTATAGCCAACAGTGTGATGGTGGTTTGCAGAGAACACCTGACTAATGAGCTCCTGAAATCTGTAGCCAGGGCTGAAAATGTCAGCATTCAGCAGGGACTCATTACAGTTCATGACTCCAAGCTCAGACCTCGAGGGACATCAACAGTACATGCAAGGCTGTTGCAGGACGTGGTGTGAAATGGAGATACCTCACTTTTAAAGAGCGCTGTGCCAGATTTTAGATCGATTCCTAACATATAATAAATGCAGAGCCACTTTAAAACACCAAATCTTAGGGTTATTTTACTCAACACACCTTGTTAATTTCCTTCAACAGTGACTTGTAAAAGCAGGACTGGTTAACATATAACCATGACTTATAGCCTGAATACACTGATACTTGTCACAGTAACACAACAATATATGAATTCACATTTTAATTGTCAGGAGCAGAGCAGAAAGGCCAGATGCAGATACTTTTCTGGGAGAGTGAACTTCTACACTACAGGACAGAGGCCGGTCAGCCATGCAGGCAGGGTGTGATAAGGGGCAGCAAAGCTGCTCGTCCCCTGCAGAGGTCCTGTGATCTGCTCTATTGTCAGGTGCCACGGAACACAAAGAGCAGCTGGACGCAGTTGAATCGGGAGACGATTACATGCAACGCCAATTGAGTCTGAAAAGGGCTACACAGTGTGCAGGGAGTTTCTCTCTCTGTAGAGCGGTCCCTCATGCTGGCCTCTGGAACAGCAGAGAACAGTGTAACCACTCGACCTTGTCAGCAACATGGACTCACTTGTGAGTGCCGCTGTGTACCTGCCACTGATAAGAAGCAAAGTATCTGACAAAGTACTGTGTCTACGATTTTTTATCTTTTCACACCATCTCATCCTTGAAGCGATAGAAAGTAAGTTAGTTGCCGCCATGAGATCAAAATATTTGGACAAAAAAAACAATTGTGACTAAGACGAAGGCTGTCTGATCTATTTTTCTACTACCAGAGGTTTTGTTCAAATGAGTATACCATAGTATTTAAACAAGTAGTATTATAATGTATCAGGTGATTAATTTGCTGGTCTTTTTTGTCAGGCTCCCCCAAAATAAAAATATATAAATATATAGATATGATGGAGGAGTTTATGCAACATTAGATTGCCAGATTACCACGTTCATTATCCCTGATATGACCTATGTTAATTCACATTAGTGCCAGGATAACCAACCGTAGCCTGAGGGGACCTATTGGGACCCAACAGGTCGGGTCGGATTGTGACAAAAATTTGGTAATTAAAAAAATGCCTATTGGATTCTGGGCAGGCTCTGTAAGTTTTTTCTCTCAGGCTCTGTCTTAATTCTCATACACAGTATAGCCCAAAATGTTATTGTTTACATGGGTTTATTTAATAAACTGTGTAAGTGATTGCCAGGAGAGGAACAAACATTTTATAAATTAAAAAAATAGTTAAGTAGGGATATAACGAAACTGGTTATAATACTGAACATAATGTCTTAAATTCCCATAAGCTCAGTAACCAAGAGGACACATGAGAAAGGTCGTATCTCCCCTGAAGGTTGGAGAATGAATAATATCCTGATGAGTACTTCTCTTCCATGTTATCTTAAGCAAAGCAAACTCCCAAAAACACAGTGGCTAGACTGATGTGCAATGTGGAAATTAAACAAACCAAGAGTGACATCACCTCTAAAGGATCTGACAGCACCTCACAACTTACTCATTGTAAAGTTTAAATGTGTTGGGAATAAAAACAGACTAAGCAAACACAACTCTTGTTTCTCACTGAATTAAATCCGTTCCTATAGGCCAGGAACCGTCAGTTACACCAGACACAATGACATAGGTGTGCACACTGATAATAGAAGAGAGATAGTGTTTCTTGTATATTACCAATTAGTGGCAGAGGTGCTTTTGACCATGAGAATTATGCAAGTGTCACGGCGAGGGCAGCTCAGTGTCCCAGGGACACCTATGAATAACACTTAACTCCAAACTCAACTCTAATGAATTTAGTGCTCTGGTCCCACGGTATTCATTTCTCTTTTTTCTCTCCATTATAAAGTAATGGAGCAACAACTACATAAGAGTATTGGGACCACTTTAAGGGGGAAAATCTGATATTTCTAGAATAAAGTCAGGACTTTAAAAAGATTGTGTTAGAAACTGTCTCTAATCTGAGGAAACAACCACAGAATTTGTGGAGGAGGAAATGTTTGGTAGTAGTCGATGGTTACATCTGCGTGATATGCAAAGGCGTTTTGAGATTGGTTCAACATTTTGGATCCAGGAGTGGAACTCTGGTGCGCACAAGTTCTCTCTTGCTGCTTATTTCCTAAAAATGTATATTTTTTTCTCTAAGTATAAGGACTTCTTTCAAATAAATTTTCGACTTTATTCTCGTAAAATAATTAATTATTTCTCAAAATAATTACATTATTTATGAAATATGACTTTCTTCTTGATAACGACTTTCTTATACAATTTAAATTAAAAAAACTTTAACCTTAAAATATTTAATATGGAACTTATACTAAATTTTATTTAGCTGAAGTTTTTCGACAAGAGGAAAACAAACATCTGGGACTTAATCAAAGTTAAGGTACCTGAGGATATGATGGGTCTGAAAGCGAAAGCCTGGATAGAGTTGTGGGTACTGAGCCGGAAAAAGATTAACTGAGCCTGAAGCATGTGAAGGAATGGCCCTAAATAAATTCTGCCTATTCCCCGATCGAGTGGCAATCAAACGTGAGGGTCTTAACAGCGGCTGCAGAGAGGATCCCCATAAACCCTTTACCCCCCCACTCCTCACAATGAGTGGCTTTCATTTGAGGGTCTAATAAGTGTATAAATAAAGTTGATCGCTTCCCCTGTCAAAGACGGCGTGGAGGGTTTGGGCTGACATGGATTCAAGGAGGGGAGGTGAAAGGAAAAAAATGAGTTGAGTGCCTCTCAATCCTCTTCCTCACTTTGACCCGACGGCTTCTCCCGATGTTGAGGTACACAAGTGCAGCTTGGTGGCTCAGTGGTAAAACGTGGAAACAAGGCTAAAGCGCCGCAGGGCACGGGGTAAAGGGGGGTAGGGGAGGGAGTGAGGTTAACCCCCTAAGTGACCCTCTCCCCCATCTCCACACAAAGGAACTGGCTCTTCTTTTTTGGATTCTTTTAATTAACACTTGCATTGAGGCTCGAAGCATTCAGAGGCCGATACAGGGAAAGAATTCTCTCTCGCTTAACCCCCCCTCCCTTCTTTGCCTCTCTCCCCTTCAACCCTTTCTTCCCCTTCTCTACCTTTCTTTTCCTCCCATTCCCTCCCTTCATTCTCTCTGTGTTTCAGTTTTTTCTTTTCTTTTCTAGTGTAGGCAGTGTTTGGATTAGGTGTCTGGCTGTGAGTGTGAGATAATTACTACTGACAGCTGCACTGACGGCAATCACAACCACACTACCACCTTAGCCCACTTTCTCTTTGATGGAGCAGGAGAAGAACAGTGAGAAGAGAGAGGCCAAAAAGGAGGCAGAGAGCAGCCCACCCTAAACACCTGTTGGTCACCTTGTCCAAGCTGAGCCTAGCTGAAGATGAAACTCTCCTCATTAGTATGTAGGGAAGGTTTTCAAGAACATGTCCTAAATTGGTACCAGTTACTTATTGGTTGGTACTGAAATATTGATTAAATTCTGAGCAAATAGTGTCGCTATTAGTATTTATGTTAAGTTCTTGATTTTGCGGCCTGCCATTGCAAAAATAATTACCGCAGCTACTTAAGGATTATGGCAGATGAACATTTGGCCTAGATGCCTTGTACCATGCAGGAGTATCCCCATGGAGCGTCCTTCCTCACCGCTCTCCCGTTGGCCCGCGATCACTTTGCACTTCAGCAATACACACCAATACTAATCAGAGATTATTAGGACCCATACCCAGACACCAGTATATAGGTCTATGTGTTTGTTAGTAAAGCGTGTGCAGCCTCTGCTGTTTTCTTACAGTCATTGAGCTATACCTGATAACTGAAATTTCCTAATTTCCATGATGCTAATTTTCTGTTATATAATGTGAATAGTCTTTTCTTTTTATTTATTACGGGAAGCCTACATAACCACATTTTTTAGGTATATTAAAATAATTTTAAGGTGTGTGTGTGCTGAAGTGAATGGGATATATTTTTCTGTTTTTGTTATTTGCCGTGGTATCCAAATGGTTATCGAGAATCATGGAAATGTCATGGTATCGGTATTGAGTACAATTTGGAAATCGTAACATCCCTAAACCCAGCAAGATGGGGGCTTCACATAAAGAATAAATAACTTAGAAAATGAGATAGATAGACTAACTCAGTGCAGCCTGAATGTCACCTGACGGCAGCCAGTTACACGAGGGAGAGGGGGGGGGCTCTGCCTGAGCTTACAGCTGAGCCCTGTTGCTAAGGAAACAACCAGGCCGCCCTCAATAAACCCTCGGTTGCATAGGCCCCTCTCAGGTAGAGGAGTATTCCATTAATGCCAGATGGGAAGCAGAGGGAGGTGCTGGCCTACAAGGCAAGGCACCTCTCTGAGGCTCCACAGCATTAATACATTAGCAAACACCATGAAACACTGCATAAATGTCAGCAATTACTGGCTAGAGGGAAGGAAGGGTGGTGGAGGTGGGCTCAGAGATGAGAGGGGGTGTAATAAGGATGTCCCACCGGCTGTCAATCACTCCAACAGGTGTGGAGGACAGACTGCCAATCAAAACAACTCCAATGAGTTGAGGCCTTCCGAGAAATTCTCCACGCTGCTTTGTTTAGGCAAAGGAGCAAAAGGAGGAGCAGAGGAGAGAGGAAGAGACTCAGTCAATACAGGAAGTTGACATCTTAGGACGACGGCCTCTCAAACAGATTCTGCCATGATTTCTGTCATCATCTTCAGCACAACTAAGAAGAGCTTTATCACAGACACAACAATCTGGTGGAACATGGTGGCAGAACTACATCATTGTTTTTAAATCACCATGCCAGAGTAATTGTCGGTTCACCTCATCGATGGGAATTCAATTTTCCATTAAATTGTGGCAAAAGCCACCATGTTTAATTTTCTATCACAAAACAATTAAGCACAAAAAAACATATACAAATGCTAGTTATTTCCGACACTGTGATTCTTTATTCTCGTAAAATTAGGATTTTTTAAAATAAAAATTTCACTTTAATCCTCTCAATATTATGACGTTATTTCCAATTAAATTACAATTATATTCTTTGTCATTTCTAATTAAATTACCACTATTTTTGTAATATTACTTGAATCTTAATTAAATTATAACTATATTCTTGCAATATTATGAGTTTATTTGTAATTAAATTACCACTTTATTCTTGTATTATAATAACTTCATATTTAATTAATTATGACTGTATTCTTGTCATATTATTACTTTATTTTTCATTAAATGACAACTATATTCTCCTTATATTTGTTTCTTTAAATTACAACTTTAACCATAATATAATGATTTTATTTCACATTAAATTACGTCTCTGTTTCAGTAATATTACGTTATACTCAAAATAAATCAAGAAAAAATCTTTAATATGGCCCTATTGTATTCTCACAGAGAACTGTCAAGACGGTTGTGATGCTCAAGAAAAATTCTAATTGCTAACCAATGAGTCACAGATGTAATTTCATGTGTCAGGTCAGCTTTGGGTAAATGTTCCACCAGCATCACACATAATGAAAATAAAAAGATGAAACTGGGACAATGCTTACTTTTGAGAATCCACAACATAGAAGTTCATGGGAATTAAAAATGTGTTGTAACAGAGGTAACTGATTGTTGTAGTTCATGTTTTTACAGTGTTGTGACTCATCTTCACTACATAAACACTAAGAAAATTAATATTTGACCAAGGTCAACAAATCTACCAGGCGAGAAATGAGCAACAGCTCCCATCGCCTCCTGCTTTAATTACACTTCCTTTTACATTGCTTAGTGCGACACCACTTACAATAGCACGGTGCTCTGAATAAACTGTTGTGTCGCTTACTGCTATTTGAGCATTATCCATCCTGATCCAATTTCAACTCTCCATAAGACCTTGAATAATTCAGAGCACAATAAACAATGAATCCCACTGAGTGGACTGTATAAGGGAGGGGGATGCAACACATGACTGCATGTTTCCCTGAAAGGTGAGAATGTCTTTAAAAACACACTCGTTTCCAGATGGTCTAACAACACAGGACATGATTTAACCAACGATTAAACAACTGAAATAACCTTAAAAAAAAAACTGAAACAACTGACGGAAGAGTCTAAAATTGTTTGGGTCTTCTCATCCAACTTAGAAGTAACCAATCATGTCATAGAACTGAACATGGATCCAAAAAAGATAATACAATTTCCAATTTGAACCAAATATCAACAAATTCTTAAATACTCAGTTAAGAGGTATGAACCATTATTCCCAGCTGTTAAAATAGCCAAAGACTCGGTGTGTACAATAAGACAAGCACATTCACAAACACACAAATGAAAATGTACACACACAAATGAAAATGAAAGCGGACGAACACAGTTATATCACACACTCAAAGGCAAAACAAAGTTAAGTAGTAATCGATTCCACTGCAAGGGGGCTAGTGTGCAGGGCTAGGCGTAATCTGGGGCCTCTGGCTGCCATGTTTATTGGCCCAAACCTCAGGAGATGAGACAGGGCTAATGAGCTAGACACTAATACTGGCTCCCTACCCGCCTGCTAGGTCGGCCAAGCCCTTGGCTTTCTCTGCTAATACCTTTAGACGTTTCAATAAGAGAGCGGTGGCTAGAGCAGAGGCCATTATTACACTTCTGTCTCTGTGCTTTTTAATATCTCCTCATCCAGGAAACACAGGTGCTGCCGGTGCGTTTTAGCCAGGTGCCGACTGGGCCTGTGAGGCCACAATGAGCTGCAATCTATTCATGAGCCCTATACGAGATATCCATAGCTACCTACAGGGACGGACTGAGATTCACTGATGACAAGGACACAAAAATACAAAGATAAAGACCAGAACTATGGATATTATTCAAAGCTTTTTAGTGGTTAGCTTACATGTTTGTACAAACGCAATACACCAGAATAGTCTAACGCCACCTATAAATCTATCAAATAATATGTGACATGTTTAAGATGTAAGTAAGTATTTATACAATCGGGAAAATATACATCTACTGAGCATTTATTATGAACACTTAATAATGTCTTGAGCCTCCCATTACTCTGAAAACAGACTCAGTTCTTCATGGCAAAGATTCCAGTCTATACTGATGCATCGCATCACTTCGGCCGATTTGTCAGCTGCACATTCATGATGCAAACCTCTCATTCTACCACATCCCAAATGTCTTCGACTGGACTCAGATGTGGTGTCTGCCTTGGGGGGCCATTTAAATTCACTCAACTGGTTTTCATGTTCATGAAACCAGTTTGAGACGACTGTTGCTTTGTGACACAGTAAATAATTGTCCTGGAAGTGACCATTAGAAAATGGTCAATTTGGGTCATAAAAGGAGGCACATTCTAACAAAAAATCATAGATTGTTGCATTTAAACTTTGAATTATTAGTTATTAAGGGGGTCAAAGTGTTCTCTTCACCATGACGCCACCACCATTAGTCTGGACTTTTGGTAGACAGCAGGATCGATGCATGAATTCATACTGGTGATGCTCTGCCATCTGCAGTCTCAGCAGAAATACAGATTAATTAGACCAGGCTACGTCACAAGTTCATCAGTGATGATGAACCTGTGACCACAGCAGCTTCAGATTTCTGTTCTTAACATTGCCTGTTAGACTGAACCAGTCAGGTCATTCTCCTTTGACCTCTCTCCTCAAGTTGCTTCTAACTGCTAAACTGCTGAACCAAGATTTATGCAACAGTCAACATCACAGAGATCTAATTATTCCTGATTCTGATGCTTCATGTAAACATTAATCCTGATCTGTTTCTGCCAGGTTTTTTGCATTGTCCCGTTGTAACATGATTGGCTGATTGGATAATTGTATGAATAAGCAACTGTATAGGTGTTTTTCAATGTTGTAAGTGACTGCACAAAAGATTCTTTAAATATTCATTCTTGACAGTCTTATTATTTGGACTGTAAAGAAAAAAATTATTATTAAGACAAACATTGAATTAGATATTTCATTGGTTTCCTTTCATCCATGGCAAATAATAAAATTAACTCCAAAAGTATTTAGATAAAATAACTATGTTTGTGTATTATGAAATTATTATGAAAAAGAGACTAGAACACACTTAAAAAAATATATTTGTAGCTAGCGCTGTTAGTGTAAACAAGTGAAAGCTTGAAAAGTAGCACATTTGTTGCTGAAAAACTTTATTGCTGTGAAATTTGTGTATGTTTACTCAAAACTGGGGCTTTACTTAAATAACAGATGACACATAGATTAGACTGGATAAATACCGATAAACTGTGTATAGAAAATGGGTCATCATTAATAACCACATTGTGCACTGCCACTTAAAATATAAATAGAAACACTGTGGTCTAGTCGTAAAGCCAAGTCTGACTTCATTTACACCTCCCATTAACATGTGTCTCACTAGATATAATTTTAACCTTATTACATTTACACCTGGTTTAATATGTGTCTCCAGTGTCTACATTGAGATCAAAGTGTTCCGTCTAGCTCATGCCACATCTTCTCATTTGCAAGAGAGGAGGGGGAAAAAATAAAAATGGTCGCCTTATGAGAAGCTAAGTTCCATCCTCACGGTGTCCTATGGGTGCATTTACACCTGTAATTTCAAGTGGTCAAGCTTTAACAGACTGCAAGCTAATCACCCAAAATCCATTTTAATTCCAGGTATGAAATTGGTATCTGGAATAGGACGTGTATAATAACACTTGGAAAAAAGAAACAAAGTCAATACTCCAACCAAACAGCAATCACATAGATATAAAAGGAAAACGTTAGCTATGGGTTAAAAGAATAATGTGTGCACAGCAGCTCCTCAATGTAGCATGATAAACCATCCTCTACAATTAGCATGGGAACACATATGCTGTCAAAGAAGGGGCGAGACAAAGGGGGTCAGAGGTTCCTCAAGGTTCTGTATGAGGCCACTTCTGATCAGCTTGACTGTGGGCAGAGTGAATAGTTGGGAAGAGCGACCCTGGGATGGGAGAGGTCAGCGGGACTCAATGATGTGAGCTTTAATGTCCACAGATAGAGGACACAGGATGGGAACCGTCTTTGACATCTTAATTAGCTTCAACATCTTACTCTCATACTTCTGACAGATGGTTTTGGCATGGATTACAAAGACACAGACAGAGTGTCAAACTGTTTCCACTGCTCTTTGAAATTATCATCAAAATAATGTACGTAGACCGTCATTTCTACTGTACTAAGTATCTCTAATATCAGTGAGAGCAACATACCGACTTTACTGGTCCTAGTCTCAATTTTTGAATGGGTTTTTATGTTTGTGTGTCTCTTACAGAGTCATCAGTTGCTGATGCAGGCCATCCCTCCCATTGTTGATGCCGGACTGGGATGTTTGTCAAGTCTGAAATGTTCCTCTTCACCTGCAAGAAAAAGTATAATAGTGTAGTCAACATACGTGAATAAGATAAGCACCACATCAGAAGGAAAAGGTAAAAAAGAAAGAAAAAAAAAAACATCAACTCAGACTCTTAGATCATTCTTTACTGTCCATAAAAGTAACTGTCTTTCTATCATTATAACAAAAAAATATTTCATCTAAATCAAAATACTCTACTTTCAGCTCCATGTAGAAAAACTGGGATGGAGGCAAAGAACTAAGGAGGAGATGAGTCAAAAGGAGAGTGGAGGAGAAAAAAAAGACAGCCATTGTTATCAGCATTCTTCAGATGCCACTGCTAATGCCCAGCAACAACAGCCCCACGCTCTGAAATGAACAGTATTTCTCTTCTCCCATTGAAGTGTGGACGCTGTATCTGCATCATTTAATAACATTCCTTGCTTTTAAACAGTTAGCAGCCAGCAGCGCCTGTCCCACTGAGCGCTGTGTTACACCGTCCAGTGGGTTGTTGGTTTAAAGCCCTAACGCCAGCCTGATGTGCGCCAGCTGAAGCTGATCAAAGCCCCGTCGGCGTCTGAGCGCTGGCGGCCATGGATTGTGTGCATTTGTTCGGCAGGATTTTGCCATTTGAGCCCGCAGGGCTGGACATGGATGCTGAGAAAACTATCTATTGTTGAACAAAGATCCCTCCGCACACGGGCCAAATCCTGTCTTTGTAAAAAGCACTGAGGAGAGATGGATCCTTGGGCATATGCAGGGCTGCTGATCATGGAGGTGGAAACTTAAAGAATGCTACAAACACAAAGTCAAACCCAATGTCAGGCAAAGCAGGAAAGCGGTAGCAAAACACTGAACTATGAAGACTGCAGGGGCAGACTTTGCTCTGGCACTTGCACCTTGAACCTCTTCTATTAAGACTATTTGTACGTGCACATCTAGTGATGTGGGTGTCAGAGAGCACAGAAGAAATAATACAATTTTAATCTGAATTCATCAGTTTATCGAGGCAACAGAACATTTTCTGTCCAAGTTATAAATCTTTCAAAGAAAGTAGACGCCCACTTCTCTGGTTTTGTTCTGGGACTGGAGAAGCCAAAGCAATCTGAAGTACAAACAAGTTCGGAAAAAATAAAAGAACACTAATAAATGAGTGGCACAGTCCATCCTTTGTCTTTCTATCGTAAATCCCACACTGCTCAATACCTATCCTTATGAAGAGAAGCTATGACCATGATAGCAGTCTGGGGTCAGAGCGGGTGGCCAGTGTTATTACAGAGTGTAATATCTATGTTTGACCAGCCGGACTACAGGGATTTGAGTGACCGGCTGGCCGGCCGATGAATAGAGGGGAAAAGGGAAGAAAGGAGAGGCATAAACACTAGTAATGAAGAGGCTGCAGTCAAAGGTTAAAGCAGCATCAGAGAAACAACAAACTAACGCCAACCACAGGGAGAGTTGAGGTAAGAGGTGGAGGAGGAGGCTGGGGAGGAGGAGGAGAGAGGAGATGGACAGCAAAACACACCTGGCAGAAGTTAACCTGATCTCACCACAGAAAGAAAACACAGCTACACAGCAGCGCCTGCCACCTGAAACTACACCACAGAAATTTACACTGGTCTGCTCGTCATATGAAAACGATGGTGCTGCCATGAAATTGTGACTCAACCATATCAGAGAAAAACAGGGTATGACATTTATAGCCGCTAAATATCAGGATAACATGCCTTGCTCTAGCACCTCCAGGTAGCCAAAGTATTTTTTGTAGTCCCCAACTACACTTCAATGCATGTGTTGTCCACAGCATCCATCACAGAGGCAGCAATACTGTCTAATGCTGCCCCCTGTCTGCCGAAACAGTCATATCATTGGTTACATACACAGCAACAAATTTAAACAGTTATATTAAAACCTTGACTCCAAGTAATTAATTTTCGAAAATTCCGATTTACAATTACCGGTTAAAACCTGTTTGAGCTGAGTCATGTTATAATGTGTATAAATGATACTCGGTAGTTAAAAAAGTAGAACATGATCCTGATGGTAAAAGACTCGAGTGAAAAGCATCCATCAACCTGACTTGTACATAAAGATGCTCAAATGTAAAGGGAAACATCTTTACCACAGCAGAGGACAATTTAAATAAATGTCTTCATGACAAATAACAGTGCTGCTTGCTTGTCTGCAGCTGTACATTTTGAGATGAGGCGGAGGTGTAGAAGCCAGTATTATTCACAACATTAACTACACTGGCTGTGAAGCTGAGCTCCTGGCAATGCACCTCGCGGCAAAATTAATGATCCAATCATTGTAAATGCCAATTGCCTGTAATCCCTGGCTGGAAGCAAATCAAAGAGAAGGAAAGGTTTCCATTAAACAGTCACAAGCGCTCTCTCTCTCCCTCTCTTTCTTCATCTCCCCTAGGCACCAGATGCCTTTCTTTCATTGCTTTTTCGATCCAGCCCTCTATTTTTCAGCTCTGCGTCTCTGTCTGCATTTGGTTCCTATGAGTTTCCCAGCTGCAGGGCAGGGATGGGGGCCCAGGACCAGCCTTTGGGGGGAGTAGAGGAGGGAAATCCCTAGGACAACTGGTCTGGTCACGGACAGCTCAGGACCCAGAAGCCATCCCTATTCTACCCTCTACTTCCCTGGCAAACATTTGCTCTCCAGCTTAGCTCAGCAGCTAGCCAGAAACTTATCCCTGCACTCTTGTCTGGTAATGCCAATCAGAGTCTACGCATCCCTGCGTACCAGAGATGGGAGAAGAAAAGGTTGAGAAGGGACACTGGGAGAGAGATGGAGAATGGAGGGATAGAAAGGGAGGGGCAAGGGCAGTTCCCTGAGAGCCACAAGGCAAAGCCAGAGCCTTTGGGGAAGACAAACAAGAAGACAGGACTCTATCCCTATTGATATGCACAAGCAGGGACCATCGGCAAGTCTTCATCTAAGACAAAAGGGAGAATGGGGAGAAAAAGGCGCTGTGTAGTGGAGTCCATATCTGTTTGTGAGTGGACACAGTATGAGGAGAAAGGGGAGTTGGTCACGCTGAATATGCTGTTACTTCTTTGTTGCATTCTCAAGTCTTCCACTGATGACATAAATACACAACTCTACCTTCTGTGTGTGTCTTATTCTAGCTTGTATCTCCGATTTTTACACCCAAACTCCAACATCACCGAGGTCGCCCAAATGACTTGCACCTGTAGCATCTCTTTCCACCCTTGCATTTCCGAACACATAATAAGCCTGTTCCAGAGCTAAAGAGTAAATATATAAAGAGCATGATCAACATGGGGCAAACAGAGTCCAGATCTATGCAGGTTAAAGTTCTGGGCCTCATTTTCACTGCAGGGGGCCTTGAGATGCCTAAAGACAAGCATGCGTAAGGAAAAGACCACAACATGGAGGCCTGTTTAAGCCCATATTGTCCCTTCTCTATCCCCAATGTCCTCTTACAGCACCCCCACCAAGCCAACAGTCCTTTGCCTCCTTTCTGCGTCCACAGTCCCCCCCTCCCACACTGCAGGGTCCCCTCCCCAGTGTTTGTAATCCCAGCAGAAACACTTAAGGTTCACAGTGGGTGCTCATCAAAACCATCTGCCTGAGAAGAGAGTGGGAGAGAGGATGGAGGGAGGAGAAGAAGCAAAGAGCGAGGGAGGAGAAGTAAAAAACCAGGGGAGGCAAACTGCCTCCTCTGGTTCAGATGTTGGTTGTACTAATCTGCTCAATTATCACAAATACAAGCCCGGCTAGTAGCCTGATTATTATTATTAGTGTAATCTTCACTTTCACTTACACTGAGTCGGACACCTCTCAATGCTGCATGGGAGTTAGTAAACTCAATGTAAAATGTATACACCAAAATTAGCATGTATAAACAGTTTTTTTCAAATGAGGGTAAACCCACAACAAAAAAGGCAATCGACTCCTTTCCCATTGCCAGCGGAGGAGTTTTTCTGATGCGTAATGTTCTACGTCACCAACATGACGAAAACTGAGGCACTCTCTCACCTCGCTGTCTAGCCAATTTAGTACATTCACCGGGAATTATCACCTCAATATCAGTGCCGATCGGAGCCAATAAAAACCTGTGTCTGCTGCAGAGTAATTTAACCTTGTAGTAAATTCTGATTTAATCCATTCCCATTCCTGACTAAAGCGGGATGTTAATGGGTGTTAGTTGGTATCTTGGCCAGTGAAAAAGGGGCTTAGAGGCCATAGGTTAACCATAAATCGAAAATATGCATAACTTCATTAAGACTGAAAAAATGTCAACCTGATATTTACAATTGCATATACGGTATTAGGTGAAAATGATGACTACTTAATTTACATGTGAGTTAAAATCAAGAGTGGCTATGATCAGTCTTTGGGGAGCTTATTTCCTGTCACCTGTGACAGCAGGCTACCCGCTGTGAATAATAAATTATGCCTACTCAGGTCTCCCTCGGCCTTGGGGGTGGGGACTGAACTCACATGAGCACAAACATATACACATTCTTACCTATCTACCTTTTATGGTCTTCATTCTTAAATACATTTCCAGCTGTGATATAACTAACCACCGGACAGAGAGGTGTACTGGCTTCACACTGGGTCAACTACAAGCAACTATAAATATTTCATACGCTGCCAAATCTACTGTTTAGTTTCAGATGAGGGAAATGAATGGACTCTGTCTCTTTCCATTGCTCCCGCATGCCTAGATCAAACAATGTTCAGTCATTTAAGCTGCCTCCTAGACTGCTGAGACTGCTGAGAGAGAGCGAGAGAAAGACGCAGTGTAGGGGGAATGGGGAGAAAAAGAGGGGGTTGTACCAGACCGCAGCTGTGAGAGTAATTATGTGCTCGGAAATGTGATCATTTGTGATGAATAATGAATCGATGGCTGGGATAGACTAGCAATGTTTGGCAAATGGAATGAAAGCTGTGGTATGGGAAACCAGAACGAGGTACAATAATATTATGTATGTGAGAGTCTGTGGGTGAGTTACTGAGAGCTTTCATGAGTGTGTGTGTGTGTGTCGTTGTAACTGATTTTCTGATGTCCTGTGTGGTCTGTGTCTGTGTGAGTGCTGGTGTCATACTTCCTGTATGGTTCTGGAGCCGGGGAAGTTGAGGCTGTAGTCTCTCTGGGCCTCGCTGTGGCTGATGACCAGCAGAAAGTTCTGGTTTAACGAGTCTTCAAGAGCACTGGATGAGAAGGGAGAAATATAAAATGGTGAGAAACAGGGATGAACGTGATAAATCAAATAAAACATTAGAAAGTGATTCAGGAAAAGGGACATGTTAAAGAAGAGAGGCAGAATAATGGCACAACAGAAAGAAGGGAAGGCGGCAAAGAAAAACAAACATTATTACTAAGGGCGACTGAGTCGAGTAAAGGGCAAGCTGAAACTTGTCAACTAGTGGCAGCCTTCTGGCCCACAGGGAGGTGGGTGCCTCCTCAGGGGGCTCGTCGCCCACTTCACTGGTTATGTCTTAACAAGCCTGGCCAGAGTTGCGCTCAGCACAGCAGGCTACCACAGCTTTGACCACCTGCAAAGTAAACACAGGGAGGGCCAGCAATCTGCCTTACTGAGCTAACAAACAAAGATTTAACCATAAAAAACGATAAAGGGATAACACAATTCATCACATAAGCATAGTTTGATGGGGTTGTTGATCTTTACCAGTGATTCCTCAGGAACTTAGTCAAATTTGTGGAGCTAGATTGTTTTGGGAAACAGTTTTCAGTTGTTCCTGGAGTGTGGACAACGCTGCAATTAATTCAGCTATTTTCATTCTGAAGCAAATTATAGAGATATTACTCTGCATGATAATATAGCACCTCTTCAGCAGAAACATGTATTGAGATCAGATACAGACGTCATGTACACCGTCATTTTCTGCAAACTGCTTACAATTTCACCTGTACATAGATATAAGCATTCTAGATATGTCTGCATTATTTGTTGAGAAATTTAAAAAATATCGATGAACCCCCTATTTTGTAACGTTAAAGAAAGTGAAAGAATAACCTGGATGCACCCCATTGATTGAATCAACTCCAAAAGTTAATGTTTTCTTATTTGGCTTATACCCCAGCCCTCTACCAAATTTCAAGAAAACTGGTTCAGTGCTTTTTGCATAATCCTGTTGATAGACAGACAAACAGAAAACACAACCTCCTTGGCGGAGGTGATGTAGCCGATGTGGCACACCATAGCAGCCTGAATGAAAAAGTGGATGACTAACCCAAATGTTTATCAGTCTGTTAAATCAAAACAAATGTTTCCTAATGGTAATAATTCCTATATTTAATTTGACCTCACACGTGCAAGCAATGGTCTGAGATGTCAGCCATCTCAAGGTGGAGGCCATGTACACCGTTTGTGGTCCTTGCTCCCAAATGGTGGAACACGCTCCCCAATGACATCAGGACAGCAGAAAGTCCACACATCTTCCGCCGCAGACTAATGACACATCTCTTCTGACTACACAATGGTTAAGAAGACTACACAATGGTTAAGAAGATGATGTCTAATAACCATCGTTAACTCCTGTGGTTTGGCTTTTTTTTCGAAGCAAATTGTATTTATTTGATTCTTGATGTTGTGGGTTTGTACCCTCACAGTTGAATGCCCTTATCGTAAGTCGCTTTGCATAAAAGCCTAAAAAAACAACTAGAAAAAGACCTAACTGTGGAGACCTGACCTGTCCAGTAGGCCTGCTCAGTACCATACCGCAGTGACAGAGACGCTGTCTGTGAATGATGCAAACGTAGACACTTTGTGTGCTTCACGTAGAGAGGAGGAGGTGGGGGAATCAACTTTTGGAAGCTTCATTTACAATAAGCTGTGAGGTTAAGTAGCGTTTTGAGCAAACGCTGGGTCTGTGAGGCTGAATATCAATGGGAGGCTTAAGGGCCGAAGCAGCCACTTAATCAGGGCTCAGAACCCAAGGAGAGACGGAAGAGTTGAGAGAAAGAGAGGGATGGGGGAATTAATATGTAGCGCACACATTAATTATGCAATCACACCCTTAATCTGTGCAGATCTGGACGAGCTTATGTTAACAGAAGCTCAAATTTACTGTAATGACAGCATATTTACATTGACTAAAACTGCGAAATCAATATGTAAATGTAATGTTTGTTGTAGCTAACTGGGGAAGATTGGAAATGTGTGGAGTGCAGGATGGATGCATATGTAATAGGGCTGAGCAGAAGGATGAGAGAAATGTGTGTGCATGTTTGTTTGAGAGCGAGAGAAAGAGGGAGAGAGAGAAAATGGAAGGGGTAGGGACACATAAATAAGGATCTAGCTAATATCATGATTATGTTTGGACACAGTCCCGAGCTACTGCTGGCAGGCAGCTCGACTCCTAAATAGACAGGGATAGAGGGTAAACTGAATGGAAGTGTTACTCTGTCCTTCCAAGCAAAGAGGGAACATCTTATCAGTCAGTTCTGGCAGACCGACGGGCCATTTGCTTTGTGTGTGGATAGGTATCTGCGAGAGATGTACTTTGAAAAATCGAAAAAATATCTTATTGCGCTCTATGGTACAAATATAGTAACTCATAACATCAAATGAATTCAGAAAAATCTGCCATACGCAGTGAGTCACTTTCCATCTGTCTGATGAGGCCTGCTAGTTGACATATAAACAAAGCACCCCATGTTTCCAGTGTAATATCCCTGTCTGGACTGATGCTGCAAAGCTGCTGTCTTCTGATAAAAGCAGGCCCCTGAAGCGGTGCAGGGTTGACATCTGTATATCTCAGTGTTTGCCTCTGCCTTCAGAGGTCTCTTTCTCACTCAGCACGCACACACTGTGACACCAAGGTCGGCCTGCGACATCTCTGGAGGTACTAGACATGGCATAAGGGTGCTGGGAGGGAAATGTCATTTAACTTTATGGACGGAGGAAATGGAGCGTTTTGCAGGGGGAGAAGAGCAGGCTAAACAGATTGGTTTCATTCTGAGGTAAGCCTATCGCCTAAGCAGCAAGTCCCCATGGCACAGAGCAGACTCTTATTAAACTAGCACTGCCAGACACAGGGACTCATGTGCACACACAATGCGACGTGCCTGTAAAACACAAATACCCACACACATTCTCGGCAGTCTAACACACACACCCATGTATATTTATTGCCATAATGCAAGTTTTAACTGCAGACACATAAACACACATAGGAGAGGACATTCTAACTTATCCCATTGAATCGTCTACATACAGACGAGTTCATGAAGCACACACACACCTTACCTCCTCCACATTTTGCATCCACAGCAGAGCAGGAGGATGCGAAACCGCTCGGCTCGGTTTTGGTCAGCCATCTCGTCCCAAAGTTAATCAGCCTGATAACCACGACATACTTCCCATCAGGGTTGCTTTAGCTAACCAGTTAGCATGCTCCCTGAAGCATCTGTGTGTCTGCTATTGCAAAGCTGACACATAGAGGGAGAGAGGTGCAGGAGGGACAGGAGGCCCCGATAAAAAACACAGAAAACCCTAATGAATCATTTTTGCAATTTGCAATTTCTTTGGAAGAGTTCAAATTAAAATAACCTTTCATTGGCAAACATGCTTGCCGAGAGCCGAAGCGAAGAATAAACGAGGAAGGGAACCGATTCCATTGAAATATTCATCAGGCCATCATCATTTATGCAAGAGATTAGCTCCTCCTCAACACCCTCTTGTATTCACAAGCAGACATCGACATAGCCACAGAGAAAAAACCTTCTTCAGACCGGGCTTTAATACCGCAGTCCTATAACTGCAAGTCACATCGCTAACTAAATAACTACGTGAGATGGATCGGTGCTCGGAGGAAAATCTCCCCAAGCTCTGAGATTTATTTCTTATCAAACAAGAAAACTAGGAGAGGTTTACTCAGCAGGATCATAATGACAGAGCAGCACTATTTAATCAGTCGGTTTGGTTTAGGTGTGTGTGTGTGCTGCAAGAGCCAAGCTCCACAAAGTAATTGCCAGGGATATTACCATTTATGGCACATTTGCATTTTTACTCAGCAACAATTTGAACCAGATAAACATTGTGAAATTAAAAGTTATTTGGATCATGGTTGTTTCACGATACAGCTACAAACTTGCAATTAAGGTTGAGAAGAAAGGGATCGTTTCATTGGACCCAATTCAAAATTAAAGATGGGAGTTTTGGTAAATTGTTGGACAATAGCAGCAGTGACCAGAGCTCTTTTACTGAGAAAAATAAAAAAGTATATCCACATGTTCCTTCCATGTTAGATGATAATCTTGGTGTCATAATACAGAATGACAGTCACGTTCCAGTCATTTAACATCTAAAAACGAAAAACCCTATAATCTCTGAATTGTTAAATAAAACTGAGTTACAATTAATACAGCGTCATGCAGACTGTCTATTGATACTGCCCCTGCTATGGGTAGTATCAATGTACAAGTTGGACATTTAAAAATTCTACAAAAAAAAAAAAAAGTATAAAGAAGTATTTTTGAGAAGACTATTTGTGAGAAAAAAACATTTAAGTTACTTTGGTGACATAAATGACTACTTTTACTATTATGGCCGTAATATTACACAAGATAATGTGGTTCATCATGTGATTTACTTCATCATAACAAAGTTGATATGGTGTTGATAATGTGTACTTCCCAACCTGCGAACTTTAGGTTGTGGCCTTTACTGGCACTGAGCTCTACCTACTGCAACAAATTAGCACACACTGCATGTTCATAGCATGTACTGTGGATATACGGTGTGACCACAGTTTATTTTTTCTGCAGGCTAACAGCTTGTCTGGTCCCGCTACAGGGGACTTTTCCCCCCTCATGTTCTGTGATATGTCACCTATCGTCTCCCAGTATGACAGCAGGGTCACCGCGAACACACACACACTCATACACAAATGCATGAGCGTACACACTGGAGCCGACCCACTCCATTCAGCCTAGACTGAAAATAGCCGACACAAAATAATGAGCTCCTGACACCCAAAATTATATCGATAACACTTGGCAATGGTGCTGCTAAAAAGACAGCAGTTAGCGGGGGAGTGAACACACAAGGACAAGATGAGGAGAGGCAGAGGAGTGGGAGCGAGGGAGGAGGGATGACTGGGGAGATGTGGGCCATTAGCTGCCAACACAATATAACTACCACTTAGCATGACTAGCGGACGAAGCGGCAAACTGCCAAATGACTTCTTTTGCAAGTGCACTGGTGACATGCGGATGCTTGCTTGGCTGCGAACACAAGGAAATATGAGGAGAGCTACAGTGTAATGATTATTGATTACAAACAAACGTGGACCATTGAGACTATAAACAACTCTCACTAAAAAAGGCCATGGATCTGAGAGAGGTACAACTGAAAATAGTCCTTAAAAAAGGGACCTGTTATTATCAAACCATCTAATTCATTTTGATAAGAGGCTAATTTATTAACATTAAATGATTATTAGCTAAACTGACAATCCTCAAATTATATTCTAACAAATATTAAGAAACAGCATTTTACATTGCTAAACAGAAGCAGGTTTTAAAAATGAAAGATTGTTTCTTTTATTTGGGATTTTAATTGACACTTTAATAATCATGTTGCTGCCAAATAACTACTGAGTAAGACAGAGTTTAAGTAAAAGATTTTTTCCAGACATCCCTAATGTCCGGAATTTTAAAAGGTTGATCATAATGATCACACTTTACTTGAACAGTAGGCAGAAGGCTGTAGTTAGCCTCTTATTCTCAAAAATTTCTCATGAAATATTAGTTTCATTACCTCAACGGTTTAACAACCCTGCTTGTGATTAAAAATTAAAAATAATGATATTATTCAGGCCGATCAATTATGAGCAGGATAGGATTCTTGAATGAATCATTCCCTTAATAACTACAGGAGTGGAACAGTACATCCTCCCTTGCCTTCCTCAAACACACACACACCTCAAATTTTACAATAACAAAGTCTTCTCACAAATATAAAATAGCTCAGGCCCTGAAGTATGACCACTCTCATATTTATTTCTACTCTTCCAATTCCCTTATCTTCAAATTAAAAATAAAAAGGTTTGTGGTCAGCCAACAATAAGCCGGTGAAATGAAGGGAGAAATATGACTTTCTTTGGATGTTTTCCTGACACAGATGAAAGGACACTCACACATTCAGCTGCCACCTATGATTGTATTACCGCTCTGACTCGACATTGAGCTGCCTGACATTTCAGTAGAAAAGGTTGCTAATACTGCCCCGCATTCACCGAGATGAACAGAACAACCTTTGGATGGCAAACACTGGCTTAATAACGCTTTCTCAAAAAACCTCTGCTGTCACTGGGTACTATCAATAATGTGACAGATGGTGGGTTTTAACAGAAAAGCACAAATAATAATGGATATGATGTGGCTATTATGCAAAGAAAGAAATAAAGAAGAAGAATATGCAAAACAACCTTCAGCAAGCAACAATGCCGGGCTTAATGATACAAAGATGGGAGAGAAAATTATTATTTACACAACACACAGAGATTGAGCCGGCAGACTCCTCTCAAAATGTCACAATGGATGTGAGAAAATTAATGTGCAGCGGCAGGTCAAATGTCTCTTAATATATCAATGAAGATTACATTTGCTGGTTGGATTCTCTAGGCAACTTCTGCATAACTGGATATAGATCGCCACCTGGTGTTCACTAGTGCATACTACACTTATGTCCGTGCCAGTAATATTTAGAAGGGAAGGTACGTGGAGAAAGGGAAAAAGGTTTACTGTGAGATTACACATAAAAAAAGGGAAGAAAGAAAGCTGCTTTCAGACATGCAATGAACTCCGGGTATTCTCCTGAAACTATCTGGAGGGGCTGAATGTGAGAACACAAATGTCAATGTCACTACACATTTTGTGTAGTGAATGTGTCCATGAGAGACATACAGCAGGATATCGTAGTTACTGTGAGCAAGTGAATGCGTGGATGATGTTTCTGACATGGGACAGACACAAAACTGGGGGGAGTACAAATATCTCAGGATGAAAAAACGGAGCCATACATAGAGAAGACACCAGAGAAGATGTCAACTTAAAATAAAAAGAGATAGAAGAGCTTTTGGTGATACAGTTCGATGCCGGTGTCGATGTGCTGCAAACAGAAACATGTGACGTCCGCAGCTGAGTTTTTAAGTTGAGTCCTGCCTCCTGCATGCTGAGCCACCCCTCGCCTGAATGTTTATGAGATTTTTATTTAGTTGTGAACATGTCTGACTGAAGAATCTCCTGCTGTGTGTTCTTCATATATGAAAGGCAAACTCTGGTGAAAGTCCAGACCCCATTGTGCGGACATTCTCCATACTGTGTCTTAAAGAGAGTACTGGGCTGAGTACCTGTTTTTGCTGGTGCTGGCAGTAGGGGCGATGTCTGGGGTGAGGACATAGAGGCTGTTGTTCTTGGGTAGGTGTAAACTCCTCATCACCGTCTGTTCACACACAAACACATAAACATTTTCAAAAAGGTGAGGTTTAATGGAAATATTGACAGCTGCGAAAGTAATACTTTGTTAGATAGATCTGTGTTCAAGACATCTGAATGGAAACTATAATCTATTACCCAATGTTACGAGTGCTTCTTACTCTGCATTACTTGGGCAGAATTGGGGAATTTGTTTTCAGGAAGATCAAATTGTTTAACTGGATTGTAGGATAGTAGTTTACAGGCCTGTGGGCAAGACAGCCTTGTATACCGAGCAAAGCCAGATAAAATCATGCATCCTGTGGTGCCATGTTCAGATTCGTCAAAGAATTAGTTCTACATCTCCGAATAGGAACAAACAGTGTAACATGTTAACTGTGCACAGGCGGGACACATTGTACTTTGCAAATGTTAGGATAAATGCAGGTACAATTTGAAATGTTAAAATAATCACATTTCTTTCGATTAGTCAAACTGCAAAAACCACACAAAGAGAGAATATAAAAACTTTAAAAAAAAAGTTTAGCTAAGATCACCAATGATGTTTTTCTTTTCTTCGTGGTCCACTGCTTTATGTTTGGTGAAGAAGTTTATTAAGGGCTTTTAACTCACACTATCAGATACATCTCCACTCTTCCATCCCTTCAGCTGCATTTTGGACACTGGAACCCCAAGCTCTGTCTCGAGGATTTTTTTGATTTCTCCTGTAAAGTTATGCAGAGGAAAACGTCAATTTCAGCTTGACATCTAAGCAGAAAAGGCAGTGTATTATGATGAGTGTTACACATAGTACGTCAATCAGTGTGAATGTGTGCATTGCTCACCGACTGTGCTGCCTTCCTCCAGTACCAGGTCTACGGTGCGCTGCCGGTACTCCACCTTGAAGTTGAGCATCCGGAGCTGACGCTCTACGATGTGTCGCGAGGAGTTGAAAGGGCAAAAAGCTGAAGCAGAGGACGACGGGGGAGAGGAGGAAGAGGACGAAGAGGAGGGGGGAGGAGCTGCTCCTCCTGCTGCTGCTGCTGCTGCTGCTGCTGCTGTTGCAGCATCAGCTGCTTCTAATTGACTAGGAGGTCCAAACATGCTGGCCTGGCTTGACTCGCTGGAAAAGTTACTGTCACAGAAGGAACAAAAAAAGATT
Organism: Pleuronectes platessa; assembly: GCF_947347685.1. Classification (NCBI taxonomy): domain Eukaryota; kingdom Metazoa; phylum Chordata; class Actinopteri; order Pleuronectiformes; family Pleuronectidae; genus Pleuronectes; species Pleuronectes platessa. The sequence continues at coordinate 14,703,595 of NC_070634.1, forward strand.
TGAAAGATGATTGAGCTTTCAGTATTTGTAAAATACCTCAAAATAAGCAAAGAAAGGACAGAGGAAAGCAAGAAAAAGCAACTGACACATAAAAGATGTTCTCATTAACCAGACAGAAGTCAGAGTCTTTCCCTCTCCAGTAAATAATGTATTTTCTGGTCTTGACCCGGAACAAATTTGCCCTTTGTTCCTTGAAGTGTAAGCAGCAACTGCATCACAAGAGCTGTGTGCCAGATCCAGGCTTTTTAACAAAGGCTTTATTTTATTTGGCCCACCACATTAGAGAGGCCACTGTCCTGAGGAGTAGGTCGACTGTCAACAGTTGCTAAACACTCCACATACACACACTGGGCCAACAGGGTGGGACATTAACAGAGAAGTCCGATTTTATAATATTTTATGGATAAAAGTCCTTTCAGGCAATTATTTGATGGCCTCAGGGATTTTTGTTACTGTTCAACGAGGCAAGCTTCCTTGAATATTCAATTCAATATTGAATGATAACTATTCAATTTTCTTCTTACTAAAGAAGGACTGGAAGGGAGACGGAAATGTACTTTAGACAAGAACATTGGCCTGGAACTGGCCCGAGCTCAGGTCACATCATCAGTCTGTTTACTGGGCAACCCCAGCTCACTCCTACCAGTGCCAGCCACTTCAAAAATGTGCAGGCTACTGGTTCCCCTGCCAGCTATCCTCCATTCACAGCAATGTTTGCCTCTAAGGAAAGACCAGCAATATTCTCATGGCCCAATAGCCCGGGCCATACTAAAGCACATGCATGCGCACACACGCACACAAGTGTGTACACAAAATAAAGCGGTTTAACAGAACATCTACAGTTTGAGTGGGCTAAGATCAGCTCCCTGCATTCATGAGTGTCAACTAACCATTGGAGGGGAGAGCTGGGCACAAAGCCTCTTAAAGAAACCGTTTCTATTCAGACAGACACTGTGTTCTACTTCATAGTTGGCAGAAAGTTTCATTGTAGTTGCAGTGTTTATTTTCTTGTTCCTCTCTTAAACAGCAGCATGGAAACCACGGCAGTTGCAATAACCTCCAACTCAGTACCATGTAATTGAGTGTTATTAGCTGGCTATGTTTACACAAAAATGTTATTTCATCATGGAAGTGGGTGATTGACAATGTGTTCAAATAATTTTCAACCTATTCAAGTAATGCACAAAGTATACCCACTGTTAGGAAAGAGTTAAAACACTGAACCTGCAGGCTCACATCTGCTGGTCAAAACTGAGGTGAGGAGTTCAATTTCCAACTTTTAACAGCAAAAACTATCAGGCTTTGGTCTCATGTTTTCTGTGGCCTTTGAATGTTTCCACGTGTTTCACATGTCAGGTCCCCACTCCCTCTCTTCATATTTCTACTTGGTAGTCTCCCATACTTTCGTTACATGATCATTTGACAACCTAAAGAACCAAACTGGGCTGAAAGTCATAAATAACCTGAATTATCAGAGGCAGCCTTCGTTCAGTGTTGTACGGTAAAATGACGCATGTCCTCTGTTTTACTGTAAACATGTGATAACAGGGTTATTACCTTTGTAAGATCCCATTCTCCTGTGGTATCACTCCATTGATGGCTGCCTGTAATACAAATTGAATTAATATACATAACATTTTAATACAATTTAGTTTTAGTTGCATTGCATCAATGACCAGCTCTTTGCTACGGAGACTAGCCAACTCTGCTCTGTACAGTTCAACATAACACTGTTAATAAAGAAAAAATGAAACAGTATTAATTTGTGTGTATACAAAGACATATCTCAATAAACTGTGTATCAACATTTCTGTTGAAACATAACTTAAAAGTATTTATTGTTTAAGGTTAATGCCAACAACTTATCCATCATGTGCTATAACAAGACAAGGCATATGTCCTACATTTGCCACATACTGCTTCATACAAAAATAATGGTGCTATATATGATAACACAATTACAAAACTAGGGCTACGTTGTAGCACTGACGGGCCCGAGCACACGCATTTTGAAGCCTGTTGCGGTTAGTGGAGAGAGCGCTCAATGACCAACCGCACGTCTCTGCGTTGCATGCGTTTTGCGCACTGCAGCAAGGATAAACTCCTCTCTTCCTGTGTTCGTCACGCAATGTTGATCCTTGCCTGCTAATTGCTCATTAAGGTCCATGCTATCAATTGCACGATTTAGATGTAAATCAAATAATAGTTGAAAACAAAGCTTATGTCATGATGCCCAGTAGGTGGAGCCATCACTATAATTTTTTTTAATAAAAGGTGCCTCTACATGGTGGCTTATTCACTATAATATATTCCCAGTTGACATATAACCTAGCAAAATGCACAAATGTTATTTTGTTTGATTCTGTAAGATTCTGTTAGTCAAACTGACAAAGTGTGTGATATTACAGGATTGGGAACCTGATCGGGGAAAAAAGTAGAAAGGAGTTTTTGTAGGAATAAAATAATTATTCAGAAAAGTTCAAGAAACATTAAGGTAAAAATTAAGTAATGACATGGTCACTGTAATCAACCATTTTAGTTGGGACCTCTAAATGTAGCATGCAGTCATTATCTTTAGCCCCATGTGTTGACGTGGTGTGTGATGGTGGTTATCAGGACAAAACAGAGTCCAGTGTCCTGGACAGGAGTCTTGTGACTGTAGACTTCATGTATTGATTTTGTGGTTGTATGTATTAAACAGTGCTTTCATGGTTTCTATCCCATTGCTTCAATTGACTATCAATGTTAAGTATTATATGTACATTTAAAAAAGGAAGATCTTGTTCTTTTCTTACTGAGAAAAAATTAGAACATTTGAGTATAAAACCATCACTTTAAACATGTACGTAAGAAGTTAAGAGTTGTTTCTTATCCAGATAAAAATACAACAATAATTCACACCAAAGACGACAATTGTGTTCATTGAGACTGCTAATAATAAAAGCTAGAATAACATTGTGTGTACTGAGATGTATTTAGCCATATTGTGGCAAACAAATGACTTGACAGAGGAGTATATTATACTGCTGAAGGGTTTTCTGAGGTTCTTCTGTTTTTGTACCTTATGCTTTGCATATTATTTGCTTGTGGCCACCCCACCTAGAATTTTAAAAAAACCTTTTTCCCCAATCAGCATTAATTGGTAAAGAGCTAAAGTGACAAATGTTACAATCAATGAATGTGTCTATTGTTTTAGACCCTACCATTCCACTCCCCACCCACACCCTGTATACACTCGCACACAGAGCAGCAGATTTTTTTTGTCAATGTTTACAAAAACTACAAGCTACTGCAAAGGAACTGCAAGTCATCAGATTTACAGGTGCAGTGAGTCCAGGCCACACCATCTGTCCTGCCACTGCTTGGACTGCTGCTGATGCTGCTGCTGCTGCCTCTTTGGGCTGCTGCCAGCTTCCGTCTAATTATAGACTGACCTCTTACAGTATGCACTTCGCTGAAACGGGATGCTTGTTTTACAGACTCATCAGAACGTCATACAAACTTGGCGGGACTCATACTTTCTCATAGTCTATCATATTCTACATGAACTCAGGACGCCTCTTACTCTCACAGTCACTGCAGTGCTGCCTGTTTCATAAAACACACCAGGTAAAATAAGAAATAATTTTGCCAGTACAAAAAAAACCCCCACAGTGTATGTTATTGAATGTCCAGTGCCCTCTTGAACTTGCACTCTAGCTGGACTAAGCCTGTCTAAGATGTTAAAGAGCAAGGTCAAAAGCCTCCAGATAACAAACTTACCACTAAATCCCAGTTATTAAGCTCTAACAGAGTGATAGCCTCTGCAATGTTGTCGATTCCAGTGCATGCCTGTGAGAGGAAGACAAGAAATTACTACAGAAAAGTGCACTGTATGAGATTTTGATCTACATGAAAAAGATACATTTCACCACAAAAGAATAAAACCAACAGTAACATTTCAACATTTATTACTATGCTACTACCCATTACAATGGGGTAAAATAGGGCAAAGGATCCAAAGCCAATGGCATCATGTCCTTTTTTGAACTGGTCCTTTTGTTAGAGTAACTGACACTAAATGAAAACATGTGATCCCAGGTACCAAAACCAGCATGAGAATAAATTGAACATTTATTGGCCATTGAAAACAGTGTTGAAAAACTGTTAATCCATACTCATACACAAAACAAGTTGTAATGTTGCGCAGAGCAGCTGAGCTCCATCTCCTGCAATCTGGATCCCAACTTGTCAGGACAATACTTAGTGGCACCGGTTCCAAAGCAGATTAATGAATTTAGAGAAGATAATTTCTTTATTCATGAAATCACTTGAGAGGCTTGGCAATAACACTAAGGGGCAGGTTCAGGAGGTGATGATGCCACTGCTTTGCTAATATTATTAGATGGACTGTGGGTAGTTTTCCAGGGAGAACACAGAGTGGTTGATTCACTGGTAATTTTTAGAGACTTGCTCCTGTTCCACTGTTTTTTTCCTGAGCTGCTGAGGGCAACAGACAAACAACCAAGAGAATTATTGTGTGTTACAGGTCGACAGAATCAGCGCTGTTGCTGTCTTTAATCTGTTGCAATCTCTTCTTCCTAAAACAGAGCAGTATCATACTCATGTTGCCTTTGAGCAAAAATGTGATTAAAAAAACCAGGACCATTATGTAGATCGTATATCACCTTTTACGTTGTTATCTTTAAAGTGATGACGACTTTAACTGCCTACTAAATGGAAACATTAAAATGGCACCCATATCTTTCAACACAGGTATATTGATCCGTATTTATTGATCTACCTCTTTATCTGTATGTCTTGCTTATTTGTTTCTTAGTTGTGTCTTCTACTACATGCTTGATGTTTTCAGGTGTTTTATAGGCGGCTTAAGCAAAAAATAACTAACTAGGTGGCTCACCTAACAAATTAAAGGCCATGTAATGGTACTTTAGTCACTGTGATGTTTTAGGAGAAATCACTTATAGATCTAATTAAGTTTTGGCTGTGTGCTTTTGATCCACTTCATGGGGCATAACTGTGGCACATTGCTTAATCAGACGTCCACTTCAAGACAAAGTACTTTTCATCACAACGTATCTGATCTCATGTGTCAGCAACACAATCGCAAAGAAATGACACTCACTGCAGATGTAGCGAGCATGATAAGCTCAAACATTACAAAAATTCAAAGTAGTATCCTGATGAATGGGACAATACAGTGCACGCAGCTCACAATATTATAAAGGGTGTAGCATCTCCTTCCGGAATTTAGCCCAAAATATTTCCAATGAGTTCTGAATCTAAATTTGAGCCCTATGAACTGACCATGCAGATTGTAATTCAGTGGAGGTTTTAAAGCGTCAGTGTAAATGAATATCAAATAATCCTAGTTATGTTTTTACTAGTGTGTTTCATCTAAATTGTACAAATTGTTGTTTTCTTTACCCTAGAATAGGCCCTGTATATTTAGATACCTAATATTTACACTGGGAGCTGGTCCTCTCTAAGAAGGTCCCCATGTTTGTTTACAGTAGTCCACACTGGACAAGCAAAACACCGTTTGAGTTTTTAAGACAACTGACGGCTACCACGGGTTCTTCTTCATGTTTGGAGGGGGGGGGGGGGGGGGGAGTTGTATTCAGCTGCAACTTCACCACTAGCTTCTACACACTGAAGCTTAAAAGTGCTAATTTAACAACAAATGTATTGTGGCCTGTCGTCACGGGAATAAATTTCACATTAACACTCAGTCTACGATCCAGAGCAAGTATGCAGGACTTTACTGCCATTGTTGGTGTCCTGGATTTCCCCCCACTATCAAAACACACTTTGGTGCATGCACGTCGGGACTAAAAACGTGTTATCATGGAGCGACAGCGTTTGTGACGGGGATTGGAAAACAACAACAACAGGCGAAGTGTAAACAGTTTGACAGTTAACATGAGCGCAGTGGATCCCCTTTACATCACCGTTATCTGAGGAGCGAGCACACGTGGAAACCCAGCTGCAAACACAGATCATGCCTTTGTTTACACCGACAGCTGAGGAGCAGCGTTACCCGGCGAGCGAGCTTTCAGCTAATGACTGCTCTGAGACTCAGTTAGCAAGCTGTCAGTGAGTTAGCTCGGGGAGCTAGCTCGGCTCAGCTCTGCTGTTTACGGCTGCGGTCAGCTCTCGGGGACGGTTGTTGACACAGTCTCGGGCTTCGTCCACAGCAGCGGACACATTCACCAACCGATGAACACGACACGCGGGACACACAAAGGAGACACACCTGAAAGTCGGCCAGAATCATCTCTCTGTCCATGTTGCTCTCGCCGCTCTCGGAGGCCATGGCAATGACTGGCTAAAAGCAATTCTTCTCCCACTGGCTCTCGTCGCTCTCCTCTCACCGAGGGACACTGAATACGGATATAACTCTTTGGCTCAGACGTGGCGACGACTGAGAAGTTGGCGAACCAGAGGGGTTGAACTTTGTCGGGATTTAACAGCTTCAGGCGGACAAGAATGCGTGAAGTAACGCAGCACTGCTCAGTTATCTCGTATCATTATTGTTAGTCCATCGCTTTACGGCTGTCGTAAAGCGGCCGCAGATGTTGAAAAACTGGATGCGACGAGGACCTGAGACTCGGTTTACTCTCGCCGCAGATAGGACACTGATGCGGGAAAACTACAAGCTATGGTGTGGCAACTCTGGCCTGGGTAAAATGGATGTGAGCTTAAAGGGGCACCTAATTATCCCTGAACAAATATGGGCCCTTTTGGCAAACATGGGGTGCTCTAGGTAAAGTGTAATCTGGAAGTGAAGCTAAAGTGGCCCATGTGGTAAATGGTGAATATGGCCCAAATAGAAAAAAATAACTAGTTTGGGCCACCGTTGGTAGTATTGCTGTGGCTTACTTCTGGCTTAAGTCTGGCAAACAGGAACTGAGGGCACATGTGCCATCACGCCACGCAGTATGTGTTCAGTGAGGGCCTAATCTTGGCCATCACAATGTTGCATATATGGCTGCACCATTACAAACATGGACATCTCTTTATAATGCTGCTAACACGAAAACAGGTCATCCCACCTTAGAATCAAAAAGAAAACAAAGAAAAGTCGTTTCACTCAGTACTTACCCTAACCCTAACTTAACTCACATAGTTTGAAGATTCAACTTGCTGTGAATATTCGGCACAGAAATAAACCCTCGGTTTACAGAATAATAACTATACTAAACCAGTAGCAAAACCGGATTTTTTTCTGCCATACATGTGCACAATTTACACATAGAGGCCAATTATATGTCCTACATTTATGCACAATTCCTGATTCAGTAAGGTGCACATTTAAGTCATTTTCTTGTTAATGGTTAATGCTTTACAGCCACATTCACACAGTGCTTCAATACTAATTGTTGATTCAGTCACACACAATTCATACACAAGTTGTGCATAGTTGTCTGGGGCATTTTGGTTCAGTTTTTTTGCCCAAGGACACTTCAGAATGCAGACTGGGGGAGGAGACCATCTTGTTAGTGGACGACCCTCTTTGCCTCCTGCCTACAGAGATAAGATAAGATAATCCTTCATTCGTCCCAGAATGGGTAAATTTGCTGTGTTGCAGCAGTAAAAAAAGGACAGTCAAAATATAGACTTAGGTAAAAGTAAAACCTATGTAAACATGTAATGTAAACGCAAGGAAATGTAAAAAGATGTATAGAATAGAACTTAAACATACACAGAGTATATATTTATATATACAGTATGAGCAGAGGATAAGATTAGATAAATCTGTATTGATCACCCAGGTGATCAAGGGCGTAAGCAAATGGTATATACACTAAAAATACAGAGAATATGCACATCATATACACCTTTCACAATGGAAATATTGTTAATAGAGAAAATACTTGAGTACAGTGCAGTGGCATACAATTATTGAATGAGGATGTAATCTTTATTTGTGCATAATGGAGTTATTAATGTTGATATATTAGACTGCTATAAGTATTATGTCAGTGTGTAGTATATGCAGTGTAACAGGATTGCACATTAGCTGTTGAATTGCACATTGAAAATAAGTTCAACCTGAGTGGGTTTATAGTACTATCCCTGACTGGGAGCAGAGCTGGTTGTACAGTGAGACAGCCACAGGAAGGAACTACAGGCCGCTCACACCTATTGATGATTTAGCCTCCAGGTCTTCTAACTTGCATGCATGTGGACTGTAGGAAGACACGAGGAGAGCATGCAAACTCCACACAGTCCTTGCTACAAACACTTCTTCATCGTGTTCAGTTTTTATTGGCAGCAAACCAGCTTAGAGGTGCATAACCACCACCAGCTGAACTGGGGTGTGGAACAAGAGATTAGGCAGAAACACAACAAAATGTATATCGTTTCAGTCAAATCCGTGTCTCTCGTGAATTTAATAATCTCATGGTTAATCTTGCCTGCGTTTTTTTCTAAAACACCTGACATTGAAAAGTCATGGTGTTTTTCCCTCCGTAGAGACTTTCCAGTTGGGTGCTTGCCAATTTTATACAATGTTCTGACCTGTTTGTCATTCAAACGAATGATGACACCTTTTCCTCCCTTCGTTTCCAGTCCATATTTTGAAGAGAAGCTCCACCTGCTCCCCACTCCTGCCCTGCCAAACAATGAAGTACTGTTCTTATAGTTTCAAAGAAAGGGGTGTGATTATCTGCCGTCTTGAAAAACTAATTACTTGGTTACTTTTGCTACAGAAAATGTAAATCCCCAATTACTTTTTTTCGACTTCAACTATTGCAGCTTGCATTTTTTTATTTATATATGATACATTACGACCTCTTATCTACAGAGCCCCTTCCTCCGCATACAAAGATTTTGTCCTTCACCTACTCTTATTTGTATTTTTCGTGTCAAGTAAGAAGTTCAAAACATAATTATATGGTCTGCCATCAATACCAACAGATTCAATTTAATAAATAGCCCTTCTTTCCAGAGCATGTCGTATGCCTTTTCCCCATCCAGGAAGACAGCTATCACTACCTCCTTGTTGGTCTGTGCTTTTCTAATATCTGATTCTTAGCACAATTCAGAGTCTATTGTATTACGGGCCCTATAGAACCCACACTCCCCCCAGCAGCCTCCGCTCCTGATGCCAACCTACTGTCTCCATCACACTAAGCAGCAAACCTGGAGTGGCAGAACCTTCTCCGTAGCTTCCCCCTCCCTCTAGAACCCCCCTTCCCAAAACACATCAGAGAATGCAGATAATTGTCCACTTTCAAATCACTAATTAAAACCCACTTATTCAGAACTAGCGATCTATGTTGTGTTTTTATAATTGTAGTGTTTTTTGTTGTATAAAGTGTCTTTGAGTATCTTAAAGTGCTTTAAAGGACCCATCGTATGCCCATTTTACCACAGTTGATATGGTTCCTTGGGGTCTTAATGAAATGTCTGTTGCATATTTAGGTCAAAATACCACAAGGATCATTTAAAGCAGCACCTTTTTACCCTGTCTAAAACAGCCCTCCTCAGATTGACCTCTTTTGAGTGCCCCCCCCCCTCCCCTCCTTCATGAGATACAAGCGCCCAGATTTTAAGCTATCCATTACCTCTGTAGAAATATGGCTACTGGAGACGAAGATACAATCTTGCAACAATATCGTTTTGAACCAGAGTCAGGTGAGCAGAAGCCTGGCTGCGAGCAGGGGCGGCGCGTCCCATTGGGCAAGTCGGGCAGTTGCCCAGGGCCTCGGCTCCCAGATAGCAGACACACACACACGCCCTGGGGATCCGGCCCCCGCCCCGCTCACTCGCTCAGAGACACAGTGAGATCAGAGCTTGTTCGTTCTTAACAGTGGAAACAGTGAAAACACAGAGTTTCTCTGGTCACAGCTGCTGAGATCAGCGCCGCAGCTTCTTGATCAGAGCAGTAGCTGCAGGTGGTTTGTAGCGAGCTTCAGTTTCTGTGTCCGCCTCCAGTCTGACCTGCTCTCACGTTTTGTTTTCATATTTCGTCAACTAAAATATGCGTCAGATCCTATTACGTCCCAGGGCTTTTTCCTGCAGGTCGCTAATCTATAGTGTCCGACCCCCCGCCTCGGTAAACTAACCCCAAAAAGAAAAATCTGGGAGGAAAATAGAGAGTTTAATTCTGCGTGGATAAATTAATTTGCTTTCACTGCCAACGATGCAGGTTTACCTGTATGCTTGATATGTGGCGAGGAATTAGCAAACAAAAATAAATGTAATGTTGGAAGATATTTCCAGAGCAAGGACACAGCATCTGCTGAAAAGTACCAAGCTGGAGATGAGCAAAAAAAGCATATTTCTGTATTTCATTTATTTCAAAGTAGGCCTACACATGTATTTTGTTCTCCTCTTCATAAGATTTTGGTGTTTTCCTTTTTTGTAACAGGTTAAAATAGCAGTTAAATGTTTTTTAATTGTCGTTCTATAATTTAATTTTTTATTGGGGGGGGCCTCAAAATTGTTCTTTGTGCAGGGCCTCCAATTAGCAAGAACCGTCCCTGGCTGGAGAGCCCCAGCGCCCCAGCGAAGCCCCGCAGTGGGAGCAGTGGGAGCTGGAGCTGGTGCAGCAGCAGCATCCTTCCACACTGTTGAGTCAACGTTTAGAGGTGTCCCGGGGTCTCCGCCTCAACGTTCGGCATGTTTATGCGGCCACTTAGATGTCTGACGGGTAGCAGCAGCGAGCTGTCTACCCGGGGAGAGGGTGGAGCGCGTCAGCTAGCGTTAGCTCGCGAGCTTATACTAGCCGGGGAGCCGGGCCATCTCTCCCCAGAGCCGGTGATATGATGGTGGGGGGTGGTCCCAGGCCATGTAGCGAGACGCCCTACATGGGCATGGTTGGAACATGACGTATTTTTCGGTCGTAATCCCATTCGACGCCATCTAGAGTATCGTTTCTGACATAGAGGAACCACAGCAAATCGTGGGAGTTGTTTTTTTTCAGAGTTTTTGGGACGGTAGACATGCCAGATACCCACATTAACGTCTAGAAGCACTACAAAAGTGGAATTTTCATAATATGTCACCTTTAAATGTTTCTCATTTTTATTTTGCTCCAATATTTTTGTATTTTTTAAACTTTTTATTGCATGATAATTGTTGATCATATAATTTCAAGCAACTGCCTTAAGGTAATTTTTGTGCATAATAAATGACATTGATCATAACATATTGGGAGTTCCTTGCACGTCTACACCATGTTATCGGTAGATAAGATAATGATTGAGTGAATGCAGTGGAGGCCTTGCTATATGCAAAATAAACACACAAGAGGATTAAAAGGATTTGAAGCAGGGGCGTCGTTAGGCCTGTTTTAGGGGGGCTGAAGATTTTTTTTTCTTTTTTCTTTTTTTAATTAAACTATTGTTTTACACATGGACAAGTTATTTATAACTCTAACATGCTACATATGTGAGTGCGTTTCTGGTATTTTATGTTTTCTCCCCCTTCAAATTACAATCCAATAGCCTCTCATCATACTTAACGATAAAAGACCGGGCACTAGGACCTTGGGGAGTCTGCATCGCTGCTGCGCTGGCTTTCTCACTCTGCCATGGAGTTTAGCTCATAGTAAATGATGCACGGAGTGAAATTGTAAGTACAGGTAGTTACAGAATGTGGCTATCTGTAGTTGTTAACGATTGTTACCTGCTTAAATGTAGGTTTACCTGAGGCAAATGAAAGGGAATATTGTAATGAGCTATGTTAACACTAAGCTAGCTAGCTAGCTATTTTGTTAGAAAATGTCTTCAGTGAGCAAGAGTGTGAACGAGCAAATTTGAAATGTAAGAAATAACTATCGACAGCTCTCTATTCTTTGCATTAATATCTATCTCTAGTATTTTAAACAATAATATCAGTGCCTATAGAATGTTGTTTATAATCAGTTCATATTTGTGTTGTCAAATTTCACAATGACCCTGAAATTCTGTCTCTTCTGTTATCTTATACTGAATGAATGCAAGCAAAGATACAGAGAAAAATCACACTCTTTCTGATTGAACCAATCTATGAACTTTATGAAACATGGATATCCGCAGCCCCAAATGAGCCCCAAAAAAATTGGCGCGCGCTGTGGGCGCAAACATTCAGCATCCCTAGGGGCTAAGCCCCCCCTTTCTTTCAATCCTAGACACGACCCTGATTTGAAGTATAATGGGAACATTACATTCTATAGTATAGATAGAGATTACTCAGAAAATAACTTTCTCCTTCATCAAAGGTTTCAGTCATTTATTGTCACAGCAAAGCACACAGCTCTGGTTGTCTAAGTGGCTATATCATAGTGTTTAAAACTCATAAACACCACATTTAAGCATAGATCGAATAAAGTTGTGTGGATGTATTTTATTAATATATATTACAAATAAACCAGCCACCCATCAGCCAACTGACCACTTCTCCTCTAAACCAACCCTTCAGCAGTCCTGACATGCAGCCTCCCAGTGCTATGTTGAATCAGGGTATGTTGTGGTGACATCTTTAGATAACAAACACATCCAGATCCAGAGTTGTGTATGATGTATTTTTTGTAAGGTGTTATACAAGTAAGTAATACATAGGTCAGAGTAACAAACCTAGGAAATCGTCCATAAAGATGATCGATGTTGGTGAACTTTGTTTCTACAATTTTCATGACATTACATTACATTATGTAATTGAAATATTTTTTTTTACAGTTGTGGTATTAAATTGTAGTATTATACATAGACTACTTGAATGTTGCGATGACGATAGGAATTGCGCTAAATAAACAACTGCTTATGTTTCACTGCTAAATTAGACCCCATACAGTGAGTAGCCTACGCAGACACTGACATTTGTATTTTTTGATTTTGTGATGATCAGTGTTGATATTCTGGCGTCATTTCAAACTAATCAATGTTTAAACTGTAGAAAATCTGAGACGTCAGCTGAGTTTGTGAAAGAGAGAAAAGAGAGCAGTGAGTCGGTGTGTGTGCTGTTACCTTTCCCTAGGATTCTTGGACTATATTAAAGAAGATGTGCAATTCTTTTACATAATCAACCGCTCAATTTGCCCCGGGACTAATGTGATTACTAGCAGCTTTTTATGAGGCTGCAGGAAATTTTATGTTCTAAAGCCAAATAAGGTTTGCTGCCATTCAGTGGTTATTTCTTCCAACCAGCTGACTAGTAGATGGGTTTGAAGTTGAGCAGATAATGAGATGAAATGTTGCTGGTGAAAATTACAATAATCAGGTCATTTACATCAACCAGATAACTGTGTGTTTTCAGGTAATGAGTATGTCCACCAGAGGGAGCAAGTGTTAGCCTGAGATGCAACAAACGCCCTTGAAATCTATGCTTGAAATCCTTCCCCACTAAAAAGCATTGCTTACTGTATATGCTTACACCTGTTATTGAACTGGATCCAAATTATTTGTTCACACGGTCAAAGCTATGTATTTGTTGTATTTCGCCCCCAATTTGCGGCTGGGATAGTGCAAGATAAAAATACAGAATGTTTCCCACAAGGCAGATGATAAAATGTGGAAAAGAGTATACGTGCAGAAGAGGAAGTGTTCGACCAGTGGCTTTCAAACCTTTTCTCTCATGCCCCACTTTGGAGATCGAATCATTTTCATGCCCTACCCGCTCCCCTGCCCCAACAAAATGATGACAAAATGGGCCAAGTTTAACTTGTATATTTGCATAACATACACATGAACATTAAATCCACATTACTTTCAGGAATTTCTGATGTACAAATAAAAAACCTTTTTCAAACAACTTTTTGTGACATTTGTCGCTTTTTTCAAAAAATAGTGCCATAACTCTGCTTAAATTTAACATAATTGAAGTTCTTTTGTTGACTTTTATCACTTAATTCCGCCATCAGTCTGTACTTTTTCAATACTAGAGAAAAAATAAATTCAATTATAATCACTTTGCTACTAAGATGATAAAGTACACTTGACATCTATTGCACTTCTGTTCTGTCCGTCCTGGTAGAGGGATCCCTCACATGTGGCTCTCGCTGAGGTTTCTACGATCTTTTGACCCTGTTAAAATTTGTTTTAGTAGTTTTTCCTGACTCTTGTTGATGGTTAAGGACAGAGGATGTCAAAACTTGTTAAAGCTCTATGAGACAAATTGACAAACAGTTTTAGAGAAAGGTGGCACTGGTACATTGAGGCCCACATTAACAACGTGACTGAAACCTCATGTTCAAATTTATGACCATATAAGGAATGAATCGGACAAAAGCTGAAATGCTGATTCATGCCTTTATTCCCTGCAATTTGGTATCTTAAAGCTTCAACAGTTTTTACCGCTGGTTTACATTGTATTGAGTTAAGTTAATATGTTTAATAAATTGGACATCAATACGTTAATATGTTTAACGTTCTGATATCTATTGTTATATGTCTAATTCGCAAATAATAACAAGCTTTATTTATCTGGTGCCTTTTTAAACACAATTACAATGCATTACAAGTTTAAATGAAGAATTGCAGGCAAATACAGAAATAAAACAAATGTAACAGATGATAAAAGAGACAAAACAAGAGAAAATAAAACATTTAAAAAATATTTAGATAAGATCATAACTATAGGAGAGATCTCACCTATAGACATGTGTCTTTAATGATCATTCAATCCACATTACTCTCAGGAATTAACCTTTTTCAAACAACTTTTTGTGACATTTGTCGCTTTTAAAAAAAAATAGTGCCATAACTTTGATTAAATTTAACGTAATTGAAGTTCTTTTGTTGACTTTTATCACTATATTCCTCCGTCAGTCTGTACTTTTTCAATACTAGAGAAAAAATAAATTCAATTATAATCACTTTGCTACTAAGATGATAAAGTACACTTGACATCTATTGCACTTCTGTCCGTCCTGGGAGAGGGATCCCTCACATGTGGCTCTCGCTGAGGTTTCTACGATCTTTTGACCCTGTTAAAATTTGTTTTAGTAATTTTTCCTGACTCTTGTTGATGGTTAAGGACAGAGGATGTCAAAACTTGTTAAAGCTCTATGAGACAAATTGACAAACAGTTTTAGAGAAAGGTGGCACTGGTACATTGAGGCCCACATTAACAACGTGACTGAAACCTCATGTTCAAATTTATGACCATATAAGGAATGAATCGGACAAAAGCTGAAATGCTGATTCATGCCTTTATTCCCTGCAATTTGGTATCTTAAAGCTTCAACAGTTTTTACCGCTGGTTTACATTGTATTGAGTTAAGTTAATATGTTTAATAAATTGGGCATCAATACGTTAATATGTTTAACGTTCTGATATCTATTGTTATATGTCTAATTCGCAAATAATAACAAGCTTTATTTATCTGGTGCCTTTTTAAACACAATTACAATGCATTACAAGTTTAAATGAAGAATTGCAGGCAAATACAGAAATAAAACAAATGTAACAGATGATAAAAGAGACAAAACAAGAGAAAATAAAACATTTAAAAAATATTTAGATAAGATCATAACTATAGGAGAGATCTCACCTATAGACATGTGTCTTTAATGATCATTCAATCCACATTACTCTCAGGAATTAACCTTTTTCAAACAACTTTTTGTGACATTTGTCGCTTTTAAAAAAAAATAGTGCCATAACTTTGATTAAATTTAACGTAATTGAAGTTCTTTTGTTGACTTTTATCACTATATTCCTCCGTCAGTCTGTACTTTTTCAATACTAGAGAAAAAATAAATTCAATTATAATCACTTTGTTACTAAGATGATAAAGTACACTTGACATCTATTGCACTTCTGTCCGTCCTGGGAGAGGGATCCCTCACATGTGGCTCTCGCTGAGGTTTCTACGATCTTTTACTCTTACTGAGGGTTAAGGACAGAGGATGTCACACCATGTTAAAGCCCTATGAGACAAATCTTAATTTGTTGGGTCTCAGACATAAAATACACACTGGTCTCTCCTCATATCCTATCGCATTGACTGTGAACCCAAGAGCAAGAAAGGCTTCATCATACTTTCGTTTCAACGTTTAGGGGAGAGCGGGGTAATGTGGGAAATCGGGTAATGTGAGTATGTGTATCTAGGCAACGGAACACATTTGTGGTCATGTGACCATTATGTTTTCAAGCCCCTCTCATTCCATCATTCCTTCCCCACTAAAAAGCATTGGTTTCTGTCAGCTCCTTCATTCAGCAACAATGACCGACCAGCGTCTGACTGACGAGCTCTGCGATGCTTGTGCCGCTGGAAATCTACCAAAAGTTTTGTCTTCGCTGCAAAGTGGAGCAGAAGTCAATGGATTAAATACATTTAAGAAAACTGCTCTCCAGGTGGGTACAGACTTCCAGCACGCTGCATCTAGTTTGACTTTTTTAATTTACTTGTCATATGTTTCCAGGAGACTTTGTTCATTGATACATATAAGATTGATAATTAATCATCGAATCTGTGAAAGAGAGGAAATTGAACAATGTGGCCTATCTGCCCTAAGCGAGACATACATAAAGCTCACACAAGAAAAAAAGGAACTAAACTAGTTTAGAGCAGATTCAAGCAATAAGATCTTTCTTTTATTTTTCTTTCTCAAGTGAATCTGCAGGCAACAGCATATATTATACACTTCATCCTGAGAAAGTTACTAATATAGTAATGATAAGAATAATAGAAAATAATAGAAATAGTTTTTTATATCGTGCCACTCATAACATACATTATCTTATAAAGCCTAATAAAAAATGATAGTCCAGACTATAATGTGTTGCTGTATAGCTGAGACTATTATGAATTAGATCTGATTGTGTGAACTGCTGAAACAATTTGCTGCTGGAATCTTTTTGGTGAATTTTTGAAATATTTCATATATATTTTTTGTTGTAAGAAGTATTTAGCCCTTGCCATATGCAGTATGTCTATCATCTCTATACAGTTAAAACAAACATTTCAAAGAATCTCTCTCTCTCTCTCTCTCTCTCTCTCTCTCTCTCCCTCTCTCTCTCTCTCTTTCAGGTGGTGAAGCTGAGCAGCACCGCCGTGGTCGAAACTCTTATCGATGGGGGGGCGAGCCCCGACGTGCGCGACCCGGACAGCGGTCGCACGGTGACCCATGACGCCGCGCGTGAAGGGTCTCTGGATACCGTGCGCGTGCTGATGCGTGCTAGGGCGAACGTGAACCTCGTGGACGACCAGGGCAACCTGCCGCTGCACCTGGCCTCCAGGGGGGGCCATCTGCAGGTGGTGCAGCTGCTGATCCCACGCACCGCGTACCCCCGCGCGACCAACGGCCTGGGATACACCGCCGCGCAGCTCGCGCACTTCCACCGCAGGCTGGACACCGCAAAATACATCGACAAGTATCTGAGCGCAAGTGAGTCGATTTGATATCTGAACATTTTAATTTCAAGATGTCTTGAAGGTGGCACTGGTACATTGAGAAGTGCTGGGAAATAATCTGGGTCAGCTAACTGGGTCAGCTAACCCCATTAAAAGCGTAACCAAAACTTAATTTTCCAACTTATGACCATATAAGGTATCGGAATTGAAGGCAACCAATCAGAAACAGTTACAGTACAAAGCAAACACTATTTAAAAGCAATTCGGGGATCACAAAGCAGCAGAGCAAATAATCAATAAGATCAGAACTATAGGAGAAAGCTCACCTAAAAAATGTGTCTGTGTGGGAGATTTATTATTTATATATACATATTATTTTTCTTAAATATAAATATATCATATTTCAGTTATATGTTTTACCTCAGATAATGATGTTATCACTGTTCCTTTCTTTGTTTTTGCTTTTTCAACAAGAGAGACACTTCTAGAATAAAATTAATATTTATTTTAGTGTGTTGTATTTTTACTTATCTCTCTGTATCAGGAGCCTTATGTCAAAGTACTGTGCTATAAAACATGTACAATGAGGCCCACTGCATGATAATAAAGGGAGTGGGGCAGGTGGTGAGGAGCTTTAGGTGATTTTAAACGCACAGCTTTTGGTGCGTAAAGACACATTTACGCAGTCGCGGCCTCGTCGGTGTCACCGTGCGCAAAGCTGTGAACGTATTTATTGGTTGTCTATTGGATAATGATCAATCATCCGATCGGTTTCGTTACTCAGCCGTTCGTGTTTATTTATTAGAGATAAAGAGACTAAATTAACACAAGTGCGACCTATAAAAAGGCCCCAAAGTATTTTACCGGCTTTATTATCGTGCAGTGGGCCTCATTGTTCATGTTTTATTACTGTACATGTGCTCTGCTGCTGTGTGATCCTCGAATTGCTTTTAAATAGTTTCTTAGTGTTTGCTCTATACTGTAACTGTAACTGTTACATTTTCATTTTCTTTCATATTTAAAATCATCTTACAATAATTTTTATTTTACTTCGATGGATCCCTGTGCCATAATAAGATATGCACTATTGTAATAGCTTCTGATGTTGTTTCATATTGTCCGTCTATAATTGCTTTTATTTAGTTTCATTATTATCATTTAAGATAAATTAGCCAAATACTCATTCTTTGTTTTCTCTTTTACAGACTAAATGATGAAGACACCCACTTCAATAGGCTGAAACCTTCGTATGATTCTAGTACTCTGCTCTTTCCTTTTCCTTTTACTTGGACTTTAACATTTGATTATAATTTATTCAAAAAATACCCCCAGTTAATTGATCATATAACACTTCTAACATAAACCCTGTGTTAATCTGGCACATGTATACCTTCTAGTGCAATCCAGTACAAAAACTAAATTCTACAGAAGGTATTGGTCATTTTTTGTTAAAAATTTCAGGGAAGTTTAAATTCAGATTTACAGTATATGGAGTCACTGGTGTATTGGAATAAATTATATTGGAATGTGGCAAACAATAACTTATATCCTCTGAGATGCTTGTAAATGAGAATCACCTCATCTCAATATGGAACAGTCCAGATAAAACTGTTTGGCTGATCTTTTGTTTATTATTTTTGTAATTCTTCCTTTTCATTTTTGCTTCTCTCGCGTGTTAGAAACGTTATCAACATCCCCACACACTTGCAGTAAAATCCTGTGGAGGATCTCCTGCTGTTTTCTCACATCGACTACTCTGGACTATTGTGGACTTTATGGGGCCAGACTGAGAAAGTCCGCAGAAAGTCTGGAGGCTCTAACTCGCACATTTACAGTCCCTGTGGAGAATGACCGGTGGATCTCTGGAGTTCAGTGCAATTCTGAAAGTAGCTTATGTCGAATTTTGAGATTTTCATGACACTTTGAAAGAGGCATTCAATCAACCCTAACTGTACCTTTTAAGGACAGAGCCTCCTTCTGCTTACCCTGCATGAGAAAGATATAAGAAGAAAAATGAACGAACTCCCTTCTCTCTGCTCGCTCTCTTTGTGTGAAATCTGCTATAGAAAAAAATACACAATAAAAGACAGCAATGAATCCCTGCTTGTTTCCACGTGTGTGTGTGTGTGTATGTGTGTGTGTGTGTATGTTAGTATTATAAAAACTAAGACATCTAGTGGTGAAGTTGTATGTTGCAGCTGCAGCTTTGTGGATTCGGCCCTCATTTCTCCTCTTTCAGCACCGTCATTAACATCCATGGCGTTTTGACAGCCACCAGGGGGACTTCCTCCATTTTGTTCATTTTGTTCAAATATGCCCCTAGAGGCAAGGATTATGTTTTAATGTGTGAGGACCTTATCTCTTCCGTTTTTTAGAATATAGTTCAATGCCCCTATAGAGGCCAGGTGAAATACCCATTGAAAGCCCATTGAAATAAAAGGCAATTTTTGAGTGCCTGACCCTGGGTTCTTCATCACATTATTTCTGGACATAAGTTTTCCTTGAATCTTTTGGCATTATTCCCTTCCATGAGCAGCAGTGGTTTAAGGGGACCCCAGCAGGGCCGGGTCTAGGCAGGGGCAAGAGGGGGCCTGGCCCCCTCAAATAAATGTTGTGCCCCCTCAAACTAAATAGGGTTAGGGTTAGGGTTAGGGTTAGGGTTAGGCACAATGCCCCCTCAAGATTTGTGGCGGCCCCCTCATACATGCCTGTCTAGACCCGGCCCTGGACCCCAGTAGCGCTCCTGCCTGTGTAGGAAGAAGGCCAACCGGATAATCAAAGACCACTATCACCCCAGCCGTAAACTGCTCTGCCTGCTGCCGTCTGGCCGACGGGACCGCAGCATCCGGGCCCGCAC
This sequence comes from Pleuronectes platessa, assembly GCF_947347685.1. NCBI lineage: Eukaryota > Metazoa > Chordata > Actinopteri > Pleuronectiformes > Pleuronectidae > Pleuronectes > Pleuronectes platessa. The sequence goes on from NC_070634.1 coordinate 14,723,739, forward strand.
CACCAGGCTCAGAGACAGTTTCATCCCCAAGTCCATAAGACTTTTAAACTTCTCCACTCTGTCATAACTCAAATAACTCTGCACCTTAGCATATTTGCACTACTGTTTTTTCTTTAGGTGTATATATATATATAAATATATATTTAATTTTAAATTTTAAATTTTTAATCTTTTATATTCTATGTTCTATTTTATATCATGTCATTCGATATATTTTTGCTTATAATATTCTTAGCATTGCTATAAGAGAGCCTGTGACCCAAGCAATTCATTGGCAGCGACTGCTTAATGTAATTGTTGTGGATATGACAAACTCTTGAATCTTGAATGTTCTAAAACCACAAATCATTCTAAGAATGGTGTAGTCTTTAAACTCCTTCCCCAGATCAAACTTTTAAAAGCATTTTTTATCAGGCTAGTTCAAAAAACCAATAAAAAAACCAATATATAATTTTTTTGAGAAATTAATCCTTAAATATCACTTATTGATAGTAAAACTATGGTACACATTTTATTACGAAACAATGAAGCAATAAAATCTATATTTTTTCACAGGGAAATTGATAACACCCACTATTAGGTATGGTCTGTTGTAATGTCTATTTATTATTTGCCTGTAGTACATAGCATATGCATATTTATGCTTACAAAAGCATCCACAACACTCACACCCAATTCAAATAAGAGCAAACCTTGCTCTTCAATCCTGTAAATATTCAAGCATAACAAACAAGTGGTCACTTACCCTCCCTGTGTGGGTAGTGGATCTTTTCAATAAATAAGTCTCTGGTTCAAAGTCACAGCCAAAGCCCTGTGCAGTGATCAGACATGTATGTAAAAACTATTACAAATTACAGGGAATCGTTTTATGTATCTGTGAAGATGTCACTTTGGGGGTGTCTTCCCTAGGAGAAGTTGTGAAACTTTTTCTTTCACTTTCACAGAGACAGGATTTAACTAGTTTTATCCCCACAATCCAATCACTCGCTCAGCCTCGATTAGATCCAGGTCATCCACCAGTAGGACCACAGGACTGTTGCAGGGGAAAGAAGTGGGCAGCAGCTAACCTCCTGATGAAGAGAGCGAGGTGATAGGAGACAGAAACCCAATCCAAACACCACGATACACTGACAATTTATTAGTTTTGTGACAATGAAAGACACGTCCTTGTTTTTTTCCACATCACACGTACAATGACTTCCAGCTCGACTGCAGCATCTGCAGCCTTGACTGACTGTATCATATCACCCCCACCCCTTGTTTTCTTGAAGTTAACAGGACTCTGCTTCATGTTTTAGCAGCTGATAGGCCATGAGACTCCACCTCACTGGTGGCGAACAAAGTACAACATAAAAAGTTAAGTAGATTAAAGTACTGTGCAAAAACTAAGGTGCTGACTTACCACCTCATACAAAGGCCAGAAAGCCATGTACGGACATAGACCCACACATACGTAGACATACAACCTTCACTAAAAGGCATGTTTTCAAACTCTTTTTTTCTATCATGCCTGCAAAGCAGGGGGCACTCAAATTATTAAACATGACCTGCATAATTCTAAAGTCTCACTGACTCACCTGCAGGCGACAGTCTGCAGGGAGAAGGAAAGTAAAACAGAACGGTTGTCATTTCTTTGTGCTTTCATCAACTGGGTGACCCGAGGCAACAGACATAAAATGTGAAATGTAGCGAGGAGATTGTTTAGATTGAGACATCGAATTCATGTGAAGAAAATGAAGACATAACAGCATGAAGCCATCATTTATATCTATAAATATGCGTGTGTAAAGATATATGTGATGCTCGTAACCTTGTGTAAATAAGTTCTTTACTTGTCCTTAAAATTACACGACTTGGACAGTAAAGGGGGAATCGCTCTCAGAATTAATTTAATAGTTTGGTTATTGTTACCGGTAATAAATTACACTCCTGGTTCACAGAGACGAATCAATGCTAATGAAAATGTAGGTCAAACAAATCACATTCTTCACTTTGACATAATTACTGAATGCGTATGGTCAACTCCTGTCACAAATTCTGATTAAGAAGTGCAAATATCTATGATGTCTATTAATGGTTCGTTAACTGATCTACTCGTGCTTTAACCAATAATCTGAGATCTCCCCGTCACACAGAGAGTCACAGGAAGTGGAAAGCTTGATGGCATTAGTTCTTCGTCACATTAATGGCTAAAGCACGTGACTGTATTTTCCTCTGCCATGTCTGTGTTCTTAATAAACACTGGTTCAACGAAGCCCTTATGCTGCCTGACCAAACAAACACAGGACACTGGACAATCGACTGAACCACCGACCTATCTTAATTTCTCGTGAGAGATCTGTACAGATGGACAGCTAGAGGCCTCTGCAGAGTCCATCAGATGTTCTTACGCTGATAGAAGTCTTTGCATAAGGCATCTTCAGCTGTGTCGCGTTTGTCCTTGACTTCTTTTTTTACAATTGTCCACTTTTAATTTCTCGTCTACTCCTTCCCCTCGATCCAGCCCCGTCCTGCTTGTCCGGAACATCATCACTCTGTTCATTCCTCCAATCCTTTCTCAAATGCAGTCCTGTCCAGCAGGCCAAGTGAGGAACTTGTGTTTGTGCAGGTACGTAAACACACATATACAGACACACACGCAAGCACACACAAATGCGTGCTTATGTGTGCACACGCTCAAACATATGAGATCACAATAAATCTTTTACAGTCACAGCTTTGATACTGCCACCTTACTAATCCAGGATACAGTGTGTGCATACTGTATGTGTGTGTCCAGTTTGGTCCACAGGCATCTGTGGGCATATGTGCGTGTGTGTGTGTGTGTGTGTGTCAGTTGGTCTCATAGGAGGAAAGCAGTGCGGCGTCCACAGGCTCCATGCAGGAGGGGCAGGTGAAGGACCTCATCAGCCAGTCGTCTATACAGTCCATGTGGTAGATGTGCATGCAGGGCAGGAACCGGATTGGGTCTCCGTAGACAAAGTCCATCATACAGATGACGCACCTGCAGAGGAAACAATGACAATGACTATTTCCCTTTAAATTTGCAATCTACTTTGATTGGAATGGAAATGAAGAAACCAAAACCAAGAGAACAATAAAATACTGTTTTAACTTGTGAAAATGTCTGGTTTGGACATTTGACAGTCTCCGACTTTTACATATGAAGAACGCAGCAGGAGATTGTCCTAGTCAGATGTGTTCACAACAACAGGGAAATGTCCGGAATGTCCGGCATGGGAATTCTGCTGCAGAGAGCACAGTGTTTTTGTTTACAGCACCTTAGAGATGGTGGGAGAAGAAGCTACTGACTCTGCCGTAGTGTTTATTATTGCATTAATAACATACAAGCATTTGGACCTATATAATAAATCTACCAAAGAGTCCAAAGCAATATACAGGCAGACAAGAAGAGGTACAAAGCAGCTACACTCTTTGGAAATTTCTGGACATTTTACTCTGGGCCTGGCAGGAAATGTTCCTGGAAAACTTGCGAGACTTAGAAATGTGTGTTCAAACATACAGCCCCTTCCGAAATATTAACTAAAAAAATTATTTTGATCTATTCACAAGATACTTCATTTTATTTTTGTTCATTACATAGTGTATAGACATAGCCGGATGGGGTTTTACAAAGTAAGCAAAATTCTGTGATATCACTGTGATGCTCTCCCATCATCAAAGGGATTACTCAAAAAAGAACGAACGTGATTTGAATGAAACGTATTCAGAAACAACACCAGGCATTAGCATTTCGATCCTGATTCCATACCTTCTACCTAAAGCATTTTAAAAAGCCAGCAGAACCCCTGCTTATACACAGATCACTTTGATGGAGTAGTATTTCTCTTGACGGTGCCACCATGTTGCTCTGAACAAAGATAACTTCCTCTGTCTCTTCTGACGGGTTTCTACTCACTCTCTGATCTTTTTCTCTGAGCCGTCCCGCCCCAGGTCATACATGCCCTTCGGGAGGTGCTGTATGAGCCCGATGCGCTGAGCGATGCGGACCTGCTCCTCCTCCGTCAGCTGAGTGGCCAGTCTGGCTTGACTGGGCGTTGGGTGATAGACGGGTACATGGATCTGCTCCTACAGAAAATGAGACAGGGCCACATTAAAAAAAAAGAAAGACAAATTTGAATAAATCTATGCTAAGGAACAGAAGAGTGAAAGTAGGTTGAGAGGGAAGGGTTGGAAGAGACACAAAAAAATAAAAAATAAATCATAAGTCAGGATCAAGTACAATGGCTTCACAGTTTTTATGGCCTCAAATTCAGATAATGAACATTCAGATTAAATATTTTTGACTTTTTAAGAACCCATGGAAACTCTGTTTAAAGGGAATAAATGACAATATGGAAGTTTCAGGCTGGCCTGCAACAAACTAAAAAGCAGCCAAAGCCAACTGTCATTTTTTGTACATGTCTGTCTCTCTGTCTTATCCACCCATCTGTCTGTCCCTCGGTCTGTCTGCCTGTATATTTGCCCGTCCGTCTCTCTCTCTCTGTCAATCGGTCTGTCTGTCCGTATGTCAAAACTTTGGTCAACAGGGAGGACAGGTCATTTTCTACTTCTACATAAGTGCATCCATCCTTATATCTGTGGACAACCATGGTCTCCAAGTGTCTTCCTCCCCTGTAAAAAGCATTTCTCTATTCACTCAACTCCTTCAATTTGTGGTAAATGTCTGGTGTCCGTTCTCATACATTCCATACAGTGACTGTGTGCGCACCAGTTTCTCTTCTTCATTTTCTCTTCGTCAACCACATACTTCTGCCTCTGACTCTTTCCTCTCGTCCTCCTCCAATGTGCCAGACCTTTATGTCACGCAACTGAAGGATCCCACAGCCAGGTCATGTATCAGGCTAAGTCGACTCTAGTCTAATGCTGTTAAGCGAGCTCTCTCATTAACCACCTGTATACCGACACTGTAGCCACGACCTTTGGACACAAAGTGCCACAAACCTGAATAAAGCTGCATATCAGAGGGAAGAAACCAAAATAAAGAGCCATCAGAGAATGTGCTTACTCATTGCCTGCACAAAGGTCTACAACAAAAGTGTCTTCTTTTAAAAGCAGTATAAAGACATGTCTTACTCACAAGCTTTTTTAATTAGCACGTGTTTAAACAGAACCATCCCCCAATTTATTCATTTCTCTATTCAATAGCTTTGTCACTTTCCTTGTTAAAAACTGTAATATATTTTTATCATTCAATGACTTGTATTATGGAAGTATGAATTCTTGAACAAGCTTGAAGGTTTGTGTAAAAATACAATATGTCACTTTTGCTGCTTATTTGTTACTACAACAAATATGTTTCTGTTGACTGTTAAGAGAGTCCGCCAACCGAACTGAAGTGACATAAGATTATAATGGGAACTCATGTCTTGATAAATCCACTGTTGAAAACAATTGTTTGACTTCCTCTTTGGCTCTCCTAATAGCCATCACTGCCGTGTTAATCAGAGATATGATACATTATTTATGCATTAGTAGCCATAATGGGCACTGAAACCTTTTTTTTAAATTTCTTGAATAGTAATGCTTTTCATAGAAAAAATGCAGTACAACAATTACAATGTTAGCTGGCGATAAGCCTCACAGCATTTTAAGCCATGAGTCAGCGTAACTTTAGCAGCTGATGCAGTCCTCTCCTGCCCGGACAGCCACTCCCATTACCCTTGTCAAAAAGAGACGGCAGCCACGCAGCGGGAATATAAGCTACACAAAGGGCCTGAGAGGGGGCAGCTGCTGTACAATGTGTGTGTTTGCATGTGTGTTTTAGGATGGTCAACTGCACAGTGGTCAGCAGTGTCATTGTTGTCATATGCCTCTCCTTTCTTTAACAGCTAGTGTGCCAACTGGCCGTGACAACTGTTCCCTCATGTGACCTCAGACCGTCCAGGAGCACGAGAGAGATAGAGAGCGAGACAGAGAGAGACGGCAGGGGTGAGAGGGCAACTCAGGAAGGGGAGACGGAGGGTGCAGGGCAGAGCGAGCCAAATTACAGAGCTTGGTTTCCTTTGCCAAGCATGCTGTAGGCTGCTCCTGGGCGGGGCACACAGCAGCAGGACCTGTCAGCGAGCCAGGTCAGCGCTGCTTATAGTGAGGGGGGAGGGAGGCAGGAGTGAGTGCAGAAAGAAAGACAAGTAATGTGGAGAGCATTTCCCCTCTGTCTTCCATCATTCATCCCTAAAGAAGATTCTAGATTCTCCCTGCAGCCAGAGGCCTGATATTTAGGTGTGACATGTGAGAGATGGACCGACGGGTTAGAGTAGGGGTCCAAATACAGAGAGGTTTTACTCCTGAACCCGACTCTTCTTATATAAAAAATAAGTAAATAAATAAATAAATATATATATATATATATAAACAGCGGCCTTGTTTGAAATTTAAGACTTTTAATCAGGCATAATAACGCCAGCCCAGGGCGGCCGTCTGGGTCCTATGTGTTGCTATCATGTGTAGGTTGCTGGGTAGAGAGAAGCACGCAGATGGAGACACACAGATTCTGAGTCTTCCAAGCAGAGTTGACAGAAAAGTATGCGTTTATTCTTCCTGCAGTGAGCTCAACAAGAACGGTGTGTCTCATATGCTCTGCTGCGGCTGTCAAAAGTGGCAACTCCAGTATGAGCAATGAGCACTTCCTGTTTTAAAGAAAAATCCCCCTTTCATTAGTGACAATGCCAGTATGTAAACTGAAGGAGCTGAAGGGTTTTGTCTGAGGGGAAGCCCACAGTCTCTGACTTTGAAAACTCCTGCTGTATCGAATACATGCTATAAGGCAGCATAGTGACAAGACATTTTTTTTTCAGGAAGTTGTAGTATTGTTAAAGAGGCTCAAACAAAGCCTTTCCCAGGAGCCACATACAAACCATGGAGGATGAACATAATACCCCTTCTGGGTGGAATAAAGAAAAGGTAAAAATATTGGGAGAAAAAGTTGAGTTAAAAAGTTAAGTAAAAACGTAGGTAATTAAATTTGGGTTTCACAAATTGCTATAAGCTAATAAGCAAATTTATTTAATTCAAGTCTTTATTATATAAGAACGAAACAGGAGATTCTTTGGTCAAATGTGTGATATTGCTGTTTTTGTCTTTTCAGTTTTGCATCCGTCACATCTTAGAAAAGTTGTGAACACGCTCACTTGCATGCGCTGAATCCCCCACAGAATCACCCGCTGTTTTACACATGGGCTCACACACACGCAAGTTTTTACTTCGGGGCTTGCAGGACAAAACTCAGAAACTAATGACTCTTTCATTGTCGATGCCACATACTGTCCCTCCAGATAATTTCTTTTTCCAGAGTTCAATATCTGAAAGCATCTATAGTGACCAAACCCACCCTGACTTCTGATCACATGGGGCCAGAATGGCAGCTATCGGAAAATGAGAAGTTGATTGTGAGAACCATTCGTGAAGAGGATAAAGGAATTTAGGTCCAAGCCTCTGTGGTCAGCCAAAGCCCACACACTTACTGTCAGTACAATGGCTTGCATGTCAGCACACACACACACACACACACACACACACACACACACACACACACACACACACACACACACACACACACACACACACACACACGCACACGCACACGCACACGCACACGCACACATGCACACACAGTGGGTCCATTCTCCTCTCATGTCTTTGTTAAGTCTTCAAGGGTAGTTTTGAAGAGAATTTCCTCGTATCTTTAAAACTTTAAGAAAATGTCTTATTGGCCTTCAATTTTTTTTTATGGATGTTGTTACTCTAACAGCAACCGAGCAAAAATAGAAATAACTTTGTTCAGTGTCACGTCTTTTCTCACATTCTTCCTCCTTTGCTCTTCCAAATGCCCACTCCAGGTTAGAAAGCTAATTAGAAACCAACACAAAACTAAACTTGCTTTCCCTGTTTCTTCTGACTGAGTTAGCTGAGCTCAAAGCAAACCGCTGACTGCGAGCCTTCTCATCTCGACTCTCCGCGATATTATGGGTCTCTTGAGGGAGATTGGGCTTTGACTTTGACCAGAGCAGCAGATGCTACTTTAGCATGTTGACACAGAAGTAACGGCAACAGTCAGAAAGTGTATTAAGGACAGACCATGTAGCCGTCTCTCTCTCTTTCCATCGGCCTGTCTGTCTGTATGTCAAAACTTTGGTCAACAGGGAGGACAGGTCATTTTCTACTTCTACATAAGTGCATCCATCTTTATATCTGTGGACAACCATTTTGTGTTGGTAGCTGACAGCAGAATAGAGACCTTTGAGCCAACGGAATGTGATCAGAAAACTTAGCAAGGAGACTGGGGCATTAAAAGTCCTACCAGAGTGCATAATATGCACAAGAGGGCTCTCATACCCACTTACACACAGTCAAACACACACGTAAAAGCTCCCTCCCATAGCCCGGTCCCACAGCGATGACTCAGCACTCCTCTCACCAGCTGCTTTCAAAATCCCCACACAACGTGCTGTTTGCAACACATGACAACACACACGTCTGCACACACACACAGGGGAAAAGGCCACATAAGCCTTCACAATACTGCCTCCCTTTGAAAACATTTTGACGACACATTACATGGCGATGGTCCACTAGCCTAAATGGTCGGCTCAGTGGTCTGATCTCATCCACTTCGTTTTCAGCATCAATTCATCCAGTCCTCCATTCATCCTGGACTATACAAATTAAACAAGTTCATTTTGTAACACAAAATGACAGGTAAATGATCCAGTTTAAGGCAACTTTACAATCAGGTAGTTGCTAAAAGTCATGTTAGATATGCGTTTGAATTTTAAAGTATTATTATATTACAAGACATAATGTATGAATGAGTAGCACAGAATATATGGTGTTCACAATAAAAACGGCCATAAAGGCAGTTACAAATTTGACTATTTGCTGCTCACGTGGACTAGGAAGTATGAACTTGATCAAAATATTGTTTTAGAATAAACAGTCCGTTTATGTGAATAGTTTCCATATACTTCCCTGTCTGTCCATCATAGGACTTGGCCTTGAGCCCTGCAGATGAAAGTCCACGCACTGCCTCGTTTCAGCCAGGAAATTATTCATCACTACCATTGTGCAGCCCTGGGCCAGGCAGTGGACACACCCATCTGCAGAGGCTGGAATTCACACTCCTGGAATTCACTGCTGACTCTGGATTCTCAGGGAACATGGTCTGATCAGAAACGACCTGACAAACTAAGGATGAGCAGACATTTTTAAGTCTCATGATGAGTTGTCAGAAGAGTGACAAACTGCAAGTTGAATACAACTTCGACCCGTTTGATGTATTTTTTTAAATACTAACATCAAAATTTACTTAAATATAAATAACTAAAGACTAAATTACTAATGCAGGAACATTTTTTTTCTGTACTTAATAATTCAATTTAGATGTTTGGGTTAAAGTGTAGTCAGTGTTAGTGGTGTTACATGGTGCTCAGGAAAACAGAGATAACCACTCCATTTTTTATAGACTCTATAACTATCACGCATCACTAGTACCACCCACGTTATTAAATCCAAATAAATAAATTTGGTACTAAATACTTAAGTCAGATGCTACAATTATAAACTGAAGAGTCAGCAGCAGAGCAAAGTCACATCGGAGAGTCCTCTGACAAGACAGGGAGGAGGATTTGGTGTCAAGTGAAGAGTAAAAAGTTTAATTGGCAGGATTTCAGATATAACCTGAATGCCAAAATGTAACCTGATAACAAAAACATCTCTAATGTATTTTGTTTTGATGTCTTCTGGAGCTTGTTTTGAACTCTGGGAAGCTCAAACCCCTGTCTGAACAACAAATGTACCTTTGGGTACTAAGAAGGAAACCTTGAGCCTTAAATATTAATAAGACACTGTAAACTTTGTGTGATGACGATGACTTTCACAAGAAAAGACGCTGTGTGTCCAAAGTTATTACCTAGTGGGAAAACTTCTATACTGTGGAATCTGTGGAGCTAAAGGTTGAAATTAAATCAAAACTGGCAAGTTCGCACAAGGAATCCACGCTATACGCAGAAATGCATGCACGCCTCCAGTCACAACTTGTTGAGACAGACATAAAGTCTCATTCACTGCTCCCCAATGTACTCTCTCATACAATTTGTCAGTGGTGTGATTAGTTGCATGTTTTTTCCAATCGGCCTGGAGCACATGTCGCCGGTTTAGCTGTTACATAAGTTACAGTTCGGAAATAATAATTACACAATGAGTCAATTGCTTTCAACTCATCTGGACCAACTCCCTGGAGGCTACAGGATCTAACTCATTATCTATCGTCTTTCTTTCCTTAGAATCACAACAGAAACCTGCTAATAGCCCACGTTAACACCTGATTCATGAGCCATATATCAAATTCAGCACTTCAAATACAATTCTACTTGAGTAAATAATGTCAGGTTTATATTGTATTATTATAATATAATAGTATGTTTTCAACATGGACGATTTTTGTTTAAAAATACAATGAAAGGCTGGGAGAATGGATTAGAAAATTCCTATTCTCATTTGCTACCAGACAATTTGATGAAATGACTAATCCACCCTTTCCTGTGTTTTTGGCTGTAATGACAAAATCGTTATAAATTGCCATTTTTCTTCAGTTTTTTTCATTTCCAGAAAATTAAGGCGAGCTGGAGCTTTTTATTGTCTTTGTTTTGGATTTCACTTGTATGGAAAGACACTATGCAGTGTTTGTGTTGTTTATTACACCATCTCTGCACTGTGAGACCAGAGCTTGCGGCTTTGACCTAATTACTGTTGTAGTGCTGCACACCAGACATGACACACTTGCATCAACCCGGACACGGATGCATGTCAAGGACTTCTTGCTATGTTCAGTCTCAGATGTTATCTTTGATTGACTCATGATGCAAGTCTTCTGTGAAAAACATAGCTTCGATAATAAATAAAAACATGGATATGAGCTTGACCCTGTCTTGTCTTAGTAATGTTTCTCAATGTTTTTTTTTATCTGTTTCTCTAAAAGAAAAAAACTAAAGTTTCAACTGGTAAGCTGTAGCAAACGTTTACACCATAAAAACCAACTGGCACATGGAAATTATATAAAAACTAAAGATCAGATCATATAAAAAACATTTTCATGTTGATCAGTATCTAGTGACAATACTGTTATAGATTCTCATTAGATTTAGGATTGTAAGTACTACAAAGTCATTGTCGGCAGTTGCCTTTTCAGGGACAGTGCTGATAATAATATCACAAAGACTGTAATGGCACTCAGTCAAGTGGATATCTCAGCTTATGACTGTCCCCTCAGCAAATCAAGATGCAACAAATTTCACACACTCATTGATATCGGTTCGCTAAATGTACCTGATTTATTTCATCAAGGGCCATGAATACTTTCTGTGGGAAATCAGTGGAAATGCTGAAAATACCATATCTCCCAATGCCAAGGAATGCAAAAAAATAAATACTGGATCCGCAGGACAGCCACACTGAAGTTTAAAGGGCTCTTCCCAGACTCATACAACATCCTTCCAACAGGTTTCGTGACAAGCCTTTGAGTAGTTTTAGTGTAATCTTGCTCACAGACAAACAAATACACCACCTGCCAGAGGACAGTGGTGAAAACATAACCTCCATAGCAGAGGTGATGAAGAAAGACTGCAAAGATTTCAGCAAAGACGTCAATGAAATGTGAGATCTACAAATGGGAAACCAATCATCTGTATTTATGATCTTTCAATATTCTATGTGTATTAAAATCAAGTATGGTTCCAGAATTATCTAAATCAAATGATGACAAGAAGCACATTTCCACGTTATGCTTCTATCTCTGATGTTAAGAGTTTACAAGGCTTGGTCCCAGTATAAGTATGTAGTTCCTCTGTAATGAGAGCTCTTATGCTGCACTGACCTGAGATCGCCTTCAGTTTGCCATTCATTTAAAAGCACCTATCTTAAATCTACAGATAAGACTTGGCTTAACCTAGTAAAAAGCCAACTCTGTTCCAAGGCCTTACATAACACATAGCTTCCGCCTCTTACCATAGAAAAACAGACAGGAGGAACGATAACACCCCACATCATATTTGCAGCTACAACATGACCTGGTGTGTTTGTGGATGATCTAATTCGGGAAATAAGGACACTAGACAAACAAGGCAGCTGCCGGTGTACCTCGAGGAGATCAGGGAAGGGAAGCAGCAGTATAAGTTGTTTTAAAAAAAACTACAAACACTCCCCTCTCTAATGGAGAAGGGGGGGGGGGGGGGGGGCGTCTCAAGTCCATTGGGATTACAGATCATGCTGTTAAAGTGAACCACCGGCCATAACAGAGAGTCCCTGTGTCTTAGTTCAGCTCCACTGAACGGGAGCCAAAATAGCATGGCTCAGTGCAGAGCTGGAAATACAGCAAGCCGTGACACTGTCACTTTAAGTAGACGTATAAATGATAATAATAATAACTTCAGGGAAATGGCAGGCACAGTCAGGACCTGGGGATAAAACAAAAGAGGATTAGTGTCCAGGCCGGGACGGGACAGGGTCAGGGTCAGTGGGCAGGGTGATGCTGGATCTGGGAACAGCTGATGGCGCCTCACATACTGCTGAGACCAACAGATTCCTGGATAATGCACCTGCCAAAATAAAAGACTGACACACTGGGTCGCACGGGACTTCAGGTGTTTAATAGATAGTTTCAGATCATGAGACAAACACATTGGCCTGATGGGTTTAAAAGTTACCTGATATGGGGGCGGCGGCTCCTGGTCGGGGTCAGCACCGTCTGCGTAGCTGGCCCGGTCCGACTGAGACTCATGTAGCAAAGAAATATCATCCGAGGTCGGAGATTTCAGACAGTTTCCCATCTCCTTCCTCTTCGGTCAAACTCTTCTCTCTTTCCTTCCCTGTCGCTTACACTAACAGGCGGTTTCAGGAGGCTAATGTCGGCGGAGGAGGTGTTGTTGTTTAGTTTTCGTCTCCCATACACAGCTGATGAAGCTCCGCTCCCCAGACGACGGGAGGGCTGCTCGGTCTCAATAACAACAAAACATCCCTCAGCTATCGAGCTAGCCACACAAAGAGCTAGCCCGCTAACGCAAGCTAGCACTGGCAGGGGAGCATTGGGCTCTCGGTTAGCTTAAAAACTAAATACTGAAAAAACAACGAGTGCAGCGACCTCAGGGGAGTTAACACCCGCGGAGGCAGCGGAGCGGAGGAGCTGTCCGTGTCGCTGTGTGCACGGAGCGGAGCGCGGAGGTCTCGGCTGAAGCTGTCAGACACTTTCCAGCTCGCAGCTGCTGCCCGACAACGACAAAAGGTGGTGACGTAGCCACGCGAAGCACCGCCCCCCGTTGGGCGACTGCACCAATCGGCTCCCACTACGTCAGAGGAGCTTTCGGCCGCAGCCAATCGGATTCGCGATCACATTGTCCTTCGCTAAAAACATAAACACAGAGTTCAAATCGATGAATCCGAGGCTTTATTTGCGAGTTCGACTCATTATTTGTCATTTTTTAATCAGCGACTCTTTCTCTTGCTGTTGAACTTATCATGATTGTGCTCACTCCTCTGTGTTTCCTCTGTCAGGCTGCGATCGCCTTGCATGTGATCAGGAAGAGCTGACTTCCTTTCCTATGAATTAGATCACAGAGGTTTTGCAGGCTCATGCAGGCGCGGCCCCACTTGATCTGTACATTTTAAATCTAAACATTGCACATTGTGTTTTTGTTTGTGGTGCACACATGACCCAAAACAAAACAGATAACACAGAGTGAGATGTGCTCTTTAGTTGCTCACCAACATTTCATGTTAAATTACAATAGAAACATTCAGTATGTACAGGAATGTCATTCTGCTCAGTGGTAGCTGAACCCAGTGGATTATGCTGATCGTCAGCTTCCTTTTTCCCACTAAACTTAGTTTGTTTCTTACAGCAACACAAGTAAAACCAAAGAGAGGAAAAGGACAAAAAAGCTTGATTATTAGTAGAAAATACACTATGTTATTTGTATATTACAGAGAGCAAACGTGTTGAAATAGTAATAAGAATACATTTCCTCCACCACTAAAAATATTCAAACTGACTCCCAGTCAGCGTCTTGAATCCCAAACCTTGCACTGATCATGAATAAATCAGCGCTGCTCTAATTCCAGCACTTGAGACATGGTGAGTTTCTGGGTTTTTCTCGCCCTTCAAATAACCTCAGCACCAGCACATTCAGACGTCATCTTTCTTTGTTTTATCATTTCAATCATTACAAGTATTTGTTCCTATACAGATTATTATTATTATTACTATTTGACAGAGAACTGTGGTTATGATGTCCAAGTCTTTCAATTGTTGGTTCTGGCCCAGCATGGCAGATACATGAGCAGCAGAGGGGGTTCACAAAGCAGGACAACTGTGGTCATTGCCATTCAGAGGTTCTTCACCCACTGAAGGGAGGCTACAGGCAGACAAGCACGCAGTCCCTCGTCACTCGGGGTGAATGGCCCGTTTGTTCGAGCTCAAGTGCTGTTGGAATCTGTCCCACACACCAGGAGGAGAAAAGGAGGGAGTCTGCCTTTCTAAAAGACACATTCATCTGTCCTCTTAAAACAGGACAATTTGTGTAAACGATGCCATATACAGTGTATAAATGTAAAGAACAACTCTCCGCTTCAAGTCTGATAGGCATTGTTTTACAACTATGGAGAGATTGTACAGCCTGCTGATTTACAAAGCTTTTTGCAAGAACCATTACATGTGATTGTAAATACAACGGGATGTAGAGTTGATCAATTCTTCAAAATGAGTCTAAAAGAAGAATCCCACATACATTTTTTCTTTTTTGTCTTTCAGTGTTTAAGTTAGTTTCGAGGAAAAAGGAGGAAAACTTGGAATAAACAATAAAATTTCCATTTGCTGTATGAAACACAAAGAACCTAAGAATATGTAGTGTGAATGAAGGTCATCAAAAATCGGAACCCTGACAACAAACATTTATCAAATGTACAAAACAGTCTCGTAGTTTCCACGGAATATTTGGCGAGTAACATAATATGATAACTGGTGTCAAAACATAATGATGTGTCATCTCCCATCTAGTCAGGTCAATTTACATTAAATTAAAAAAGTAGGATTTCTTTGGAGCAGCCAAATGGTGCTGCTGTCCAGGTGGAGTTAATGTCAGTAATTTAAAGTGGGCTCTCTGTTAATCTGGCTCCATTAGGGTCCACACCAACATCACCCTGAATTTGGCACATTCTTATCCAGGGGTATGAGTGGAGGCCCTCTGCAGCACATACTACACAAATACAGCCTTGTTTTCTACCCTAGAGCACTCCTGATGGTTGGCCACAGTGCTGGACTAATAAGCCTGCTGGAAGCAATGTTTCTTAAATATAGGCACATTTCGCAACTTGTTTCTATTTAAAATCAGACGAGGAAATTAGTTTCATCATAATATACGGAGCTCTGGAAGAGAGCCCATCAAACTCGGCTAAACCAGTCAGGGCCACACAGAGCTGCAGTCGCCCCTGAGGGTGGCACACACAAGAAAACATGAGTATGTCCTCCTGATGAAAAACACAAATGGCCTGCCTAGATGGGCAGGGGTATGTGTCGCATTGTGGGACTGCAGAGACAGAGAGCTGCTCTTGTGTGCCCTTGTCTGTCTGTTATGGACTGGAGGGAACGTTGATGCCGTTTTCCGCGGCCCCCTTGGCCTTGTGCAGAGCGGCCTGAATACGGAAGTGTGTCCGAGATTCCATCGAGTAGTTTTTGTAATTTTGCCTGAAACAGAGAAAGAGGAGTCAATGACAAGTATAGTGAGAAATAAAGTGATGATGTAAGACGTATTGAAAACCACAAACAGGATTGGGTGTGGCATGTTGACGACTTGAATATGTGTGTGGGGTTTAAAAGACTTACTTTGCTGCTTCTAGCAGTTTGATCGCTTCATCTGTTCTGCCTTGCTCCAGTAACAGCAGGCCGTGCTCCAGCAGGGCATTGGGAACCAGGTAGTGATCATATTTGATCTGAGTCTCACTGCAAACAATGTCAAAACTCACTGGTTATATTATGTGTGGCTCATAGTATCAGGGTCAACAAATCCACTCCTGTGCTTCATGTTAATCAAAACAGAACTGCCATTACTAATCAGAGGATGCACAGTGACTATGATCACGCTAATTAGAAGTGGCACCTCGCAGAAACTGGAGCATATGTGTGTTTTGGTTGGATTATGTTTCTACATATTGTCTGTACATGTCTGTGTATGAAACTGGGAGACGCGTACTTGCAAAGGACCAGGGTAAAGTAGTGTTCGGCCTCCTCCTGGTGCCCCAGGTGTTTGAGACACAAGCCCCTCAGTAGGCTGAGCAGACACTGATCGTCCATGGAGAACTCACTCCCTGACAAACACACAACAGGACAGTGAGGAGATAACAACAGTTGTGGAAAAAGCAGCTACAATAAATTAAATCCACCTTAGCATATTAGTATTAAAGAAGAGAAAATGATAAATGACTATGACATTTTTATTTATTAGAAAGATCTTTGAGAATGTGGTAAATCATTCTGCATACTTTGGCTGTTCTCGAGTTGAGCTTGTGCCTCATCCAGTGTTTTCAGCATGCCCTCCGTCAGGTCTTTGTGTTTTCCAATGACCGTGTAGCCGTTCCATATGTACATCATCTCCTACACAACACAAAAATACACAAAATCCGGTAAATTTAAGAATTGATTATTATATTATTGCTGACTTTCTAGGCCTGTTCTGGCCTCACACCTATGTACACTTCAGAGCTTTTGACACCTTATGCGCCCGGTTGTAACCTGAGGTCCATCGGAAAGGCCACTCCACAGTGGCCGGCTGAGGACCAGAGGTGATTGGGCCTTTTCTGTCAAGACTCCCACTCTGTGGAACAATCTGCCTGAGGACATCCGTCTGGCAACTCCTTATCCTTTTAAAAATGTCTCTTACAGACACAGGTGTGTTTTTTCTTAGTTCTGATCTAACCATGTATTTATAAATATTTTATAATGTTTTATTTTACCTAGTTTGTACTCTTTTCTCATCTGTAACAATGTTTTATATCTGTATTTCTGCTCTATTACTGTGTGATCTTTATATCGGTTTGCTCATGTTTAACTTTTAAAGCATGTGGTTACTGTGTTTTGAAAGGTTTATTATTATTATTATTTAAAAAAACAATGTTATTATAGAAATAGTGTACACTTATATATATTTGATATCATATAAATGCCCACAGTACTTTAACCTATTGGCCACAATGTCAGCAACTCAAACTGTGGCAGAATGATAAGGTCAGAAAGCTGTGCCTCTCAGCACACAGACCAAGGGGACATATGTCTTACACAGAAAAAACTCTTTCTGAGGGACCTTAGCTGGATTCCAGACTGGGGAAATGTCACAATATGGTCAATGAGCATTAATTCTGTGTCAATGTCTGTTACAAAGCAAATAGTACAATCACAGCATCTTCTGCCTGATCCATGA
The DNA here is from genome assembly GCF_947347685.1 of Pleuronectes platessa. Lineage (NCBI taxonomy): Eukaryota > Metazoa > Chordata > Actinopteri > Pleuronectiformes > Pleuronectidae > Pleuronectes > Pleuronectes platessa. Next base: position 14,741,219 of record NC_070634.1, read on the forward strand.
GAGGTGGTAGGTCTGTTCTGATTGGTCAACCAACAGGTTAATGGGGAGGCCTGCATAGCTTCTTATAGGGCAAAGTCTGCATGACACAAAACTACATAATCTCCCTAATGTGATAACATAACACACAGGCAGCTGTGGGTCAGCAGGTAGAGTGTGTCGTTCCACTAAATAGATTGTTGGTGGTTCGATCCCCGGTCCCCCCCGGCCCACATGCTGAGTCCCAGACGCTGCTCCTGACATGCCGTCCATGTGTAAATGGTGCATGACAGAAAAATCGCTGTTTGTAGAAGCATGTGAATAAATGTATGAATGTGACCTGTACTGTAAAGCACTTCGAAAGCTATATAAACACCGTCAATGGCATCTAAAAACTGTGGAAAAAAACTAAATTTTAAAGCAGGCATCACCCAGTACTGACCAATGGAGGGGCAGGGAGAGGAATGGGGTTATCTACGAGGTAGCGACGGGCTTTCCTGATCGCAAACTTCTCCGTTGGCAAAGACTTGCCGGCTATTTTCTGCTTTAGTTCTGGAACTTGCCTGAAAAATAATACAATATACAATTAAATTCACACACATGACTAACTGTAAACAAGAGATAACACGTGACACATTATGTCTGTTTGCATCTTCACTTTATATCGTCAAATTCTGATTTACTAGAGGTCTTGTGCAGCAGTTCACCATCAATAAAAAAACTTGCTTGGCACCAGCATAAGACATGTGAAAATCCATTATTAGATTATTTCTTTCATACAAAATAGGCTTTTTTTCTCATTTTTATATGAACTTATGTTACTTCCAAAAGACAAAATTCTCTTCCTATAAGAAGCGATGTTGACATTATAGAAATGTAACCGTCACAATGAATCATCTCTGTTTGCCTATGGATACTGTGACCAGCTCCAGGCGTGTCTTAGCTCTCAGTTCGTACCTGAACAGAGTCAACGCAGTTTCCCCGAAGGTTAGACAATCATCCTCCGTCATCATGCTTAGGTAGGCTGCTTTCATATACGCATAGGTAGCCTGAGGAATGGAAAAAAAGGTGATTACTAATGCAAAGCTGTCTTTCCTTTTCAAATGAGATGAACAGACAAAGATAAAACAACAACTGTGTGGAATTTGGAGTCAAAGCCAGAACCTAAATTCACTCTCATTATTGAGTTTCATGATGCAAGTTATTTTCAGCCACTAGAAGCTGAAATATAATTTATTTATCATTAACAGACATTTAACAGAATCCTCCTTGAGTGCTGTTGTTGCCAGTTTAGACAGAGAGGGCCTAACTTACAGAAAAGGGGCCAAGCTGGAAATACTGTATAGCTGCTTTCAGGCATGCACTGAACCCCAGATAATGGTCGGAAGGGACTATATGTGAGAAAGCAAATGTCCGAGTGACAGGCTCCGGACTTTCTCCAGATATTTTCCCTGCCAGCCCCCTAGTAAAAACTCCAGATAAGAGGTGGAAATCAGGTTGATGCTCTTATTTTGTGAGGGGCTGACAAAAGGAAACCCCAATCAGACATGACTAACACAGCATTAGCCTGAACATTTGCGACCGCCCACCTTAGACCACGTGTTCTCCTTGCTGAGCAGGTCAGCGTAGAAGTAAGCCATCTTCCAGTTCCTCTTGTACGTGTAGCACCACATCAGCTCCCAGTAGCACATGTGGTGAAACTGCTTCCACTGCTGCTGAGCCTCACAGCACTCCTGGAAACGATCAACAGCCTGGAAACACACATGAAACCGTCTGGATCATGATTCACTGTTCATATGGTGACACAATGAATAATCATAGATTTTTGCACACGACTTAGCGTAATACCACCTGTGTTATAAATGAATGAATGTAAGTTCTGCCTGTGTTTGTGTGGGTCTTCTACGATTCCCTCCCACACTCCAACGACATGCAGGTTTGGGTTGAGTTTATTGGAGACTCTAAATTGACAGTAGTTTTGAATGTAAGCGTGACTGGGTGTTTGTCTCTGTATGGTGGCCCTGTGATTTGCTGCCAACCTGTCGCCCCATAGCAGCTGGGATTGGCTCCACCTCCCTGTGACCTCCAAAGGATAAACAATATGAATGATGGATGGATCAATCAATGATGACTAACAACCTAAACTCAGGGTTTATAAACCAATATGTTGATTTCATGAAATAAATGAAGATGTACATTATTAGAATGTAGTCTTTTTAATTTGGTGATAACATTATATGCCCATCTAACAAATCTTGTGATGACTTGGTTGTGATTCTTGAAAAGTATCGTTACAAAAATATCAATACATCCTTTTTTACAAAATATCGCATTGGTATCGTCAAACCAACACCACTTGGTTTTACTTTGTATCGGATCGTAACGGAAATCTGTGATGTGGCAAATCACTAATAAAGATTCACACCCATTACACTTGGTTTTAAACAACTGGTATGTTGTAAAGCCATTTCGTTCTACTAATAGTAGTTAAATTGTTTTACAGAACCCTACTTTCAAATTAAAAAAAAAAAAAAAAAAAGAACTGCCCACAGATATAAGACACTGACAACGTTCTAATAACATGAAGTATAAAAATGAGCAGCTTTCACAAGAAGGATTCATGACGATGGTGATGTGTGTGTATGTGTTGGTGGACTCACAGCATCCAGGTTCCCCTTGATCTCTTCTATTCGGCCAGCGAAGAACAAGAAGATGGATCCCTGTGAGAAAGACGGTCAACAATGAGTTGAGAAACATGATACTTCAAATCATGTGGTAAAGTAAATGAAAAACTCTCTGACAAACCGTGGGATATTTTTTGAGATATGGCTGTAGCAGTTTCTCAGCATCTTCAACATCTCCTTCTCCAGTTCCTGCACGAGAAACACCGAATTGTGGTTAGACGCAGCTGTGTATGTGTGTGTGTGTGTCTTTGTGTGTACATGCAGGTGTGTGCGTGTGTGTCACTGCTCACCAAGTATGAAGCTCATGAAGGTGTGATAACAGAGCAGCAGCATGTTACAGAGGAAGGACCTGAATGTGCTCTCTGCGCAGCCGTCCTGAAGCTGCTGCAGACCGAACTCCTGCATGAATACACACACACACACACACACACACACACACACACACACACACACACACACACACACACACACACATTGTTCTATGCAGCCTATGCAAGATATTTAAGTTCTCCATGTCGAGATCATGTCAGACCTCTTGAGACTGAAGTTTCTGGAAACTTTCCATGGGAATATTCAATATATATCGAAAAAAAATATATACGGAAATTAAACGCTGAGCAATAAAAACATCATTCAAAACTCTATTTTAAAGATGTATGGAATGCAGCACACACTGCACGTTGAATTTCAACCCTGCACTGTGCATTTATCCATCACATGCAAAGATAATTCCCAGCATCCTGCTCACTACAGCAGGGCTATTGAGGCCTGCTGGAGTGTGCAGGACTAGTCAGGTAAGTTTCAATGATATTACTGGGGGAAATATATTAACATGCTGATTGAGGATTGTTCATCTGTTCATCTAGCCTCTTTCTATTCATTTATCCATCAATTGTAAAATATTTTTAAAGACGATTCCAATTGTTTGGCCAACTATTTATATCTCTGGCATTGCTTTAGTGTTTTTTTACAAGCTTTTTTCTAATCTTATTCTACAGAACAATGCCACGTGTACTGTCTCATGTGTGGAGACATTTCACCCCAGCCAATGTAGAAGGAAAGGCTGTGTGCATTTGCAAATACTGTGCAAAGATCTATGTTAAGAATGACACAGATCCAGAAGCATATAGTCAAGTGCCCAAAGTTTCCTCAGGGCTCAAATCAGCCTATGACAAAACAAATGTTTATATTTATGTCTGTATATGACAATGTAAATACAGACACCGGTCTCTGTCTCTCAGCCTTCTACAGAACCCACCTTGTTACCAGAGACACCCACAAACTCCAGCAGCTTCAATGTCCGAGCGGGCAACATGGAAATCATCTGCAGGGAGAGGAAGTGACAGTTTAGCTGCAGGCAAACAGGATCCTTTCTTTATCATTACAACACCAAGTGTTTCTAAAAAAAATTACCTTGAATTTCCTGTATGTACTATACAAAGGCTATGGGTTGTAAAGTAGAGGAACAGAGGAACAATCACAGAAACATTTTTTGCAACCCTTGATAATTACTTCTTTGCTATGTTTTTACTGCACGTTTTTACCATATTTCTTAATTAATTTCAGTAATACTTGCATAGTCCCAAATCATACTTTACACGGTAAGGTCAGGAGTTTACAACGTTTTTTGAGAAAACCTACAGTTCCCAAGGTGTGCAAGCATCGGTGACTTCCTCTTACAGAACCAGACAAATTACTTTAATGACAACACTACACTTGAAACAGCAAGTTCTGAAATTTTGTATACTCTGATCTAACGATAACGTCTTTGCATGGAAAGAATATTTTTAATGCCTTAGATGCTCATAAATGATCAAACAAGTAGAAGAGGCCCATAATATGGCAATAATCAAAAATGTATCATTAAGTGCCACATGAAAGAAGCTCAAACCACACTTATATCTATCTATCTATCTATCTATCTATCTATCTATCTATCTATCTATCTATCTAACTATCTATCTTTTGCTCTGGATGTGTTTCTGTTTAATTGTGAGCAGCTTTAACATCATGAAAAATGCAATGCAAACACTTCGCTTTCAAAACACACTGGTACATTAGTCCATTAATCCGTCAGTGACCCATAAAGCTTTCTACTTACTAGATTAAAGGCTCCCACTCCCAGTTTAACACCACCCTCAAAATGGCTGTGGTTGTCACCATGGGTGTAGCCAGCGGACTGGAGGACTGTGTGAAGCTCTCTGTAAGGTAGAAGTGAAGAGAGGGAGAAAAGTGTTTAGCGAGGTAACCGCGAAGATAGAAATTTCTATTAGAAAGTGGGAATAAACAATCTGGAGTTTAGTTTCTCACTTGTATGTCTGGTAGCTGTTCCTCACTTTGATCCCTCCTTTAATGAAACTGATCATGTTTTCATCCTGTATAACAGGGGGAGGGGGGAAAGAGTGAGTTGCAATAACACATACTGTACATTTATGCAGTGCAGTGGTGGTTGGTCTGTGTCAAGAACTTTTCCTGACCTGTAGGAAAGTGAGTGCTGCCCTCTGCAGGAGACACTCGGCGTAGCACACTTCAGCATGGAGTTCCTCTGAGGTGAAAATGACAAATTACCAACGTGAAGCACAATGGAAATTGCAGCATTAAGGTTGTAACTGATTGCAGCACATTTCCTTTACTGACCTTCCGTAAAGGTTTTGGAGAAGCTCGACTTCTTGCGTTGCCTGAAAGCACAAAACAGAAAACCATCAGCGAGTGTCAGTGGCTCTGAAAGTCTTAAGGATTCTCAGCAGTGACGCTCTGCTCTCGTTTCCTGGGCACATCAGTGACTCAGCCTTTTTCCAGGGAAGACAGGATGCTGAGCTGCTGTAGGATGAAGTTCCCATAAGGTGCTGAGTCTGCTGACTGGGCAATAAAAGTCACAACATTGAAAATAAACCTGCAGAGAAAGAGTCGAGTGCAGGTTTGTCCCGTCGGGCTTATTAGATCTCCTGTGGGTCCAGACTCTCACAGTGGCACAAAGACAAACTGTGACAGGCAGGTGTGACATTCTGTAGGTCAGCAGCTGTGTCTGTGTCTCTTCTGTGCTTTTGTATGCTTGCTGTGTTCTAGTTTTTTTTGTGTTATCTGTCCCTGATTGCATTTATATATGAAACTTGTCCTATTTTATTTGCTGTTCATCTTGACTGGCAGAAGAGATGTTGCATCTCAATGGGATCTTCCTGGTTAAATAAAGGGTCAACGTTTTGATTTTATTAATGCATGTTCAAAAGATAAAGCAGATCAATCACCTTTTATCACCTAAAAGAAAATGTACTTTGTGATTGCTTTATTAAAGCTCGTCCACAGCTTTTAAAAGACAAACCTCTCGTCTGCAGCTACTGAATGAACTGATACTGAGAGGAACTGTTCGTCTGGACATTATTTCACTGTGGTGCTGAAGGGAAGTCTCACCGCTGACAGATAGCCTGGGCCTCCTTCATGGTGTTTCCTGCTGTCAGGATGTGTTGGGGGTCAAAGGTCATCATGGCCTGCATCTCTAGGATCGTGGCGTAGGTCAGAGCGTGGTACATGCTGTCTTTGGTTCTGCAACAAATGACAAAGCACAATGTTTATATTTTGAATTTTCAGTAAATGAAACGGGGTGTGATAGATTTTAAACGACACACTCAGCAAGATCCTCTGCTGTTGGGATAAAAGAAATGATGACGACGGGAGAAGAACATTTGGTGAAACAACGAAATGTTTTGTATATATATTTTTATATTAACGTTGCACAAACACACCCCAGCAAAAACCTTGTAGGTGTAAAAACCTATTTGGCAATAAACCCCGATACTGATTCTGATTTAAGATTCACACAGTAGAAGTCATTTAACCAGAGATCGAGAGATGGAACAACATGATCATAAAGTATAGTAGACGTAAACATCACATGAGAAATAAACAGGTGCTGAACTAAAGATAGTGTTGAGAAATAAACATAAATACATTCGTGGGATGTTATAAAGTACATTTACTTCATTTCTATGCTTAAGTAAGTTTTTCATGTTTCTGCACTTTACTTAAGTAGATGTACTTTCAGGTACTCCTGTCTGTACATTCTGTACTTTCTACTGCACTACAGTTAACATTGCATTGAGTTACAGCTACAATTATTTGGAAGAGGCCATGGCTGTGACTCAGCCATTCATTTATATGCAGCATTCTTTATTATTATAACAGAGTCTGTATTATTGTTATTGTTAAGGAAAATACACAGCAGATACAGTTAATGATGTATTTAGAACATAACATTAGATCATTGCTTTACGTACAGATGAAGTAGACCATTACATCAGTGATTAGGCTGCTCTCTGCAAGTAGTTTTACTTTTAAGTATTTCAAAGAAAAGTTAATGTTTCATTTATGTTTACTTGTCTATTTATTTGTACTTTTACTGAAGTATCGTGAGTATTCCCTGACATGTCGAGCCAAGTGCTCTTCTCCAGAAAGACGGAACAACGTTGGCACAGAACATGATAAGTTTTATTTTCTTATAATCAACCTACTAACGAAAGCAGTGTGAATTGAATACTCAGAGAACTAAAGCCACGCCACTGCAGCGATAACAGCTAAAGCTATTTATACCTATGGTTGTCATGTGTGTCACGTCACACCCTTTGCTCAACAAGAGCCCGGTACAAAGTGATTGAGTAAAAGTGTGTCTGATGACAGCCGCATTTTTCCACTAGTTGTACTTGTTGTTCCAGTTAGAGGAAGCTGTGGCTCCAGTTCTAAACCATTATGAGACCTAAGTAATTACTTAAATACCATTATGTCAAACTCTAAAATTACAAAAACCTTTGGCATTGATGTACAATGGGCGATATAAACTGCCTTGTTGGCGTAAAAGCAGATTTTCTATATTTTATATTGAGCTGTATACTGTACACACCCTCCAGTACAAGACAGAGTCATTTTAGCATGAACATAAAGGTGGAGGTGTGTGTAGAGGAATGTCGTTTGTCGGCATAGCTGACATTTCTCTGTTGTTCGCTACTGACTCATGTGACCAACTCTCTCATGGAAACAAACCATTCTACAACCCACAAAGACACGACATCAAATCTAAATCATGATCTACTGTTATTATAAAATATTTTTAAATTGAATATGTGCATTATAGAGGAAAAGAAGCAGAACGTGGTGCACGTGACTTTTAGACAAATGCAATCAATCCAGTATGATTGCAGAATCAAGTTATTTTTTTCTGGCAGACAGGGATTTAACTCTAAACCTAAAATAACTGATATAATTGCCTCCACCAGGCGATTATTATTCATCCGCGTTTGTTGGACTTTCAGCAGGATTATGCAAAAACAGCTCAACCGAGTTCCATGAAAGTTTGTGGAGGGCTGGGGCATGAGCCGAAGAGGAACCCAATGAATTTTGGTGAGGCTACGGCTCAGGGGGCAGATCCAGTTTTTGCTGAAACAATGTGAGAAGGAATCTTGATGAAAGAAATCAGGCATGTTAGGGGACTGATATTTATAAACTGGTTCTACTGAAGTCAAATGTGGTTTCATAAGGAGACTGTTGGCCCTTGGCAGTGACAGGCTGGTTAGCAAGATTCACTTCAGTAACAACCAGGAAGCAACAGACGACAGTCCGAGAAGACAGAGGTACAGATTCGCCGGCTGCATCAGGCTTATTTACTGTGTGACGCCGGAGCTGTGAGGTCAATTGAAACACTCATAGCTGTTCTTAACTTGGTTGGACGGCCTTCTTCCTTTTGATCACACGTCTCCCTCATGTTTTCATCACAATGAAAACTCGCACATAATTTATAACTATATATTATTGGCACTATCACCAATCTCTGCACCTTAGAACCGCACGTTCCCATAACTCTCTTACTGTATATATTGTTGTTCTATATTGTTGCTTTTATATTGTTGTTTGTACAGCGCACCAACCACACCAAGGCAATTTCCTGTATGTGCAAATATACATGGCAATAAAAATAATTCTGATTCTGATGAGGAGGAACTGTGTTGGGTTTTCCCAGAAACATGTCTGTGCACGCCTTGTGTTCAGATCTGCACGTGTTAGTAACAATAAGTCTGCGCAGCAATGGAAGGAACAATACACCAAACAGTTTCTTTCAAAATAATTATTTCCTTGTGGTTTTGATTGTAATAAATGACACAGAATCAAGGTCAAAGAAGCAGCTCCATTTGGAAATCAGATAAAAAATTGAAAAAAAGTATTGGAAAATTGAACCTTTGAGTGTTTGCGTATCACGTCACATTATTTGACCAAGAATCTGCTCAGTTCCTGTATCTTAGGTCATACAGCTATTCATCTAGCACACACCTCCTGTGCCCACTCCCTGCTGCGGCTGTGTGTAATACCTCCAGAAAGCGTGATGGAAGAATTAGATTGCGCTGTCTTGGCTGTACTTTGTCTGGTGGCATGTTTAGACAGAGAGCTGGCAAATAAAGCTAAGCTGGCTGTTGGACCCCTCAGGATTTGAGAGAAAAATAAACACCTAAAACCACTTAACTGGACATGTTTCTACAATGTTGGAGAGGAGGAGAAACGCAATAATGTGAATCCTATAATTCAGCAGAAGTTTAAAGAGACAGGTCAGGTCATAGATTTATTTATCGCTGGCTGATGCTCATGCACGCACAGTTTCTCAGTCTACAGATCCTCTGGTCAGAAATATCAAAGTGAGCCAGCAGCTTGTAAAACAGAAATGAAGCATGACAAGACCAGTTGAAAACAAGCATTTAAAACTGTGACACATCCCTTAAAGAATGTTATCGTCCCTACAAGTGTGTACAGCACCCCTCTTGATTTTCCAATGCTCAATTGCCATAAGAGTCTGACATGCTGTTCTCCCTGGGCCACAGCTTCACCTCAGCTTCTTCTCCTTATCAATAATCTGACAATGTTACACGGTTCTGAAAGTGTCGGCCAATAATTCAGTCTTAAATCCGTGGAAAGTTGAAAGATGTTCCCAGCGCCACACCTCCTGTGTGAAAAATGTACGTTGCCTGTCTCTTCCTGCAGTCACACTGCTCAGGTGAGGTTAGATTAATGCATTAACCCTGCAATAGCTAACCCTGGCTTCATTCAAGTGCATGCTGGGATATGCATCAGTTGTCTTTGACATAAATAAGAAACAGAGAACATAAATGACATATTATCCAGTGTGTGCGTGTGCATTTGTGTGTGTGTGTGTGTGTGTGTGTGTGTGTGTGTGTGTGTGTGTGTGTGTGTGTGTGTGTGTGTTCCTAGTATAACTTTTGATGTGTGACCCACAAAGTCACATTATGGGGACTTATTGACATAACTCTCTCTCTGTATGTGTGTGTGTGTGTGTGTGTGTGTGTGTGTGTGTGTGTGTGTGTGTGCACCTGACTGCTTCAGGACACAGTTTTGAAAAGGGGAAACATTTCTAGTTTCCGCTTCCTCTGAGTTATTTGTTGACTACAAGACATCCCAGCCTCTCTCTCTCTCTCTCTCTCTCTCTCTCTCTCTCTCTCTCTCTCTCTCTCTCTCTCTCTCTCTCTCTCTCTCTCTCTCTCTCTCTCTCTCTCTCTCTCTCTCTCTCTCTCTCTCTCTCTCTCTCTCTCTCTCTCTCTCTCTCTCTCTCTCAGTGCAGCAGATATCAACACATCTTACATAACGAAACAGGTTTAAGTTGATACTCCAGGTCATCAGCTGCAAAGTATGAGCAGAGGAGGGTTGTGGGTGCTACCAGGTTTTGAGACACATCTCAACTTGATAAGAGAGTTGTAATTTCTTGAACTCACAAAATGCTTTCACACCTTAATAAGTCACTCAACTAAGACGATAATAATATATCTGGACAGATATCCTAGATAGACATGCCTTTTGTTTGAATTCGCACCAATTTTTGACCGTGTCCCACAGAATGTATCATATCTAAACATCTGGGCTCATAACAGCTACAAATATGTACATAATAGCAACTACTGTCCGTTCAAGTGCACGTCAGCAGCTGGAAGAGGAAGAGAACGCTCCCACTGAGCTGTGGGTAGAATGCTGAGACAGAAACCAGGACCCACTGCACTGACAGAGCAGCTGGAGGGAAAGGTACATTTGGATGGATGGATGGATGGATGAGTGGGAATGTAGGTTGGTAGATGGATGGCTGGATGGACGGACAGACGAATATATGGATGGGTGGATGGATGAGTGGGTAGGTAGGTGGGTGGATGGATGGACGGAAAGATGGATGGATGAACGGATTGACGGACAATGCAAAAACATAATTCCTCCGGCTACTGGCAGTCGCAGGCATTGAGGCTTAAACTAAGACATTATAATAATAACAGGACATAAATACAATGACATACTAGTCATCAATTTGAAAAAGTTATGAAATAAAAAAGTCTCTCCTCTAGCCAAGTAATCCTAGGATTCCTTGCGCTTCGGTGACAAACAGTTTTTTAACTGACTCAACTCGACTGACCAGCTAACGCTAAAAAAAACAAGGGTAGTTTAGTAAACTTAGTAAGTTTAGCATGTTGCTACGATAACATTAACAATGACTGTGGCCTCCAGCAAAGCCATGGCGGTGAGGTAGTCTGCCACTGACAACAGTACCAGGGTGGTGGAGCTGACGCAGCAGAATGGAATTCAGCCATCATTGATTTGAATGTTGTGTGTGTGTGTGAATGTAGCTTCCTGATGAAACTCCTCGCACATCCATTGTGTTTGTGCATAGAGGCACAGTTCGATCGGAGCTCCACCCAAGGTAAGACACGACATGTTTCGTGTTTCTTTACCTGCTTCGGAGCCGGGTCTGCGCCTCCTCAAACTCATTTCTGAGAAACAGGTCCAAGGCGGCCGTACAGTCCTCCAGAGCCAGAGACAGGTCCGACCTCGATCCCCTGCAGAACCAAAACAAACAGGACATGGATGAGGAGGGTGGAACCTGGCGAAGGTGTTGACCGATTAGTTTAGCATGAGCTCATTTCTGATCTTAGACATTATGATGCATCTATCTTATCAGCTCCGCCAGGGGAGTTAGGTTTTGTCTGGGTTGGCTTATTTTTCAGCAGGATTGTGCAAAATTGTATTTTCTAGGAAGGGTAGAGCCCGACCCAGGGAATAACCTGATGAGTATTTGCTTGGGATCCAGATCAGGAGGTGGATGCTTAATCAGACATATTTAGGAGACTGAGATGTGCAATTCGGTGCAGATCCAGAAAATCCCCCAGATCTAGTGAATTTAGATGTGGCTTCATAAGGGGACTTTTGGGCCTTGGTGCAAGTATGTGCATTACTGAATGCCATTCTAGTTATAATCAATAGAGAGAAGATACATTCATGTATTAGACAAACATATTCAACTCGGTTTTCCCTCGTGTGAAAAGCCTCAGTACTAGGACCCAAATCTCTTTATTCGGCTTTGCTCTGTTTCTACTGCAGTGACCCTGTTCTCATTGGCCGCCTCCAAACACTGACCCTCAACAGAGGGAAGGAATCTTCATTTCCAGCTCACTTAATGTATTTAGTCTTTATTAAATCCTCTCCAATCTGCTGCTTCTTCTCTGGAGAGGCAGAGTGGGTCAGACAGGGACCTCTGCTCCCGATAGCGTTTTGCTCTCAGTGTTGTTGCTGCCTGCATTACACTGCGTGTTTTCAGCCTCGTTTTCTGTACTTACACAACCATAGACTTCTCTAAAAAACACATTTATTAAAAGGTGAAGAACAGATGCTGCTGCTGATATGAATAATGTGCACCGTCTTTATGTAAGCTGCTGATAATTGATGATAAGTGGAAGCAGTATTCTGACTTCCTTCCACGGTGCACAGGACCCTCACGTGACAAAGTGTATAGTGTGGCCAAACTGAGCACAAGACATGACTGAGAATTATGCACTGTTCCCCCGTCACAAGGCTAAGGCACTGCTCCTGACACCGGGTCTAAATGTGTTGTTTTTATTCTTCGTTTCAGGCTGCAAATACCAGAACTAGCGTAAATGGTCAATCTGAGTCGCTGACTGCTGACAGCACTAATGTTCTTCAGCATTACGCAGACTTATTTCTTTGATATGAATAATGACTGATCTGTGATTTTTTCATACATTCATTCTTTGCTATTTATGTTACTATTCAAATGGAACCATTGCATCTTGTTGTTGTAACGTTGTTGTTCAGACGGTCTTCACAGATGTGTTTCTGTGAGAAAGGGAAGCAGGTTTCTATTTGGTTTCATGCTGAAAGTCGAGTGTAGTGTCCCAGGGAACACGCATGACAATCCGTTAACTTTACGATGTTGGCCGCAAACATCAGATTCATAATCAGGAATATGAGCAAACACGTCTTCAGCTTATGTTTGTAAGAGCAGTGACTAAACCACATAATTGACATTAACTTCCTGCCAGAGAGGAGCTATAAAATCTCATACGCCATCAGCTCGGCTGCCTGCCACCATAAAGGAGCACACACTCGCTGCTGCAGCTCTGCTTAATGACATGCAGGTGACTGCTGTGTTCTCACCATATGACTGGCAACAAGCTGAGCTTCCTGACTACAGCACAGCAACAAGCTGTCAGAGCAACATGTGTGTTCGGTGTACGTCTGTCTTTAGCTGAACAAACAGTGTACTGACCATTTCCCCTCCAAAGAATTAACAGTCATTTTATGATACTAAATTTAATTCACCATAGCTGTTTTGTAATTGAGTGCCTACAGACAATGAAAACGGCATAAATAATATGACCTATAATAATGGCAGGAGGAAATAAAGGTAACACAGAGTAAATCATTGATTTTAAGGATAATGCTGTAGAGTTACATGTCTTCCCCCAATGGCCACTGACTTAATCCAACCAGAGCTTCCTCTGTTTCCTCTCTGTGAAGGTGCAGCCCCCTGCCACCTTAACCCCAAATAACAAGTTTACTAAGAAAAGACAAACAGCCATGTGCGTTTGGTCTTTGGATACTCAAACCAAATTTATCATTGAACGCATTCATGCTCTGCACCGATGAGTTCATACCAAGGACCAACCATCCCCTTGTGTCACCACATTTAAATTCACTAGATCCAGATTTTCATTTGCATCTGAACTGTATTGGACACTCACTTGTATCAGTTTCCTTAACATTTCGGATTTTGGATTTTGTTTTTTGTAAATCAAGAATTGATTATTCTCTGAGAAATCAAGGAAAGATTTTGATAAACAAAAAAAAAATGGTGTAATAAACCAATCCTGGATCCGTCCCTTTATGTGGATCCGGAACAACATTTGTTGGGTTCTTCTCTGACCCATACCACTTCCCTCCACTAAGTTTCATGGTAATCCTTTCAAATAAACACACTATAACGCCATGTAACAGTAAGTGAAAAAATAAAATCCTGGATTTTCGGATTCGCTCCAAATTAGAATGAGGTCTTCCTCGCTTCCTGCTCCACCCCTCCACAAGATTCCATTGAGAGCAATCCTGCTTACAAACTAACAAACAAAAGTAAAAACAACAAAACAAAAGTACAAACAAATGTGAAACCTTGAGTGTAACTCTTATCTTAACCAAAGCTTTACTGTAACCACAAGCTTACAACCAACCAAGTCGTGACCTCACACAAGTCATTTGTCAGTCCAATTTAAAAGATCATTGCCGCTGGAGTCTAATCACTTCTTACATTGAGCAAACAAGTACAACCTAATACATAATAAATGCCTCTAACCTTCTCTAATGATGTTGTTTTGAAGCTCATCCAACAAAGACCAACTTGTGCATATTACCTAGAGAAATATCTGAGATGGTCTTCAAATTATTCCTACTCAGAAGGGAGCAATAATCAGACTGGTAAATTCATAGTAGTAACTACAGTATGCTGACGTGGTGTTTCTTTGAGCTGACAACCAACTCAACTGGTCCCGTCTGACTAGATTTACTGACACCTTCAAAACAATTGGAGGCCTGAAGACAAGGGACATTGTCCTTTGCATCCAGGGTATAATTGACAACACTATGAAAGAGAGATGAGGCATGACCACCGGGACAACGAGGAGAGTCTGTGAGGTTTCGGACTGTTTGCCACTCATTGTCCCCATAATTTAATTCAATTTTCCGTCAGCGAGTCAGAAATTCTGGGTTTATTTCTCCAGAGAGCGACTTGAACAGGGTAAATCATTATCAGGCAAATGCACATGAGCGCACACACACACACACACACACACACACACACACACACACACACAGATAACACCACTTAGCACACACACGCACACAATTCATAAACACACCCCTGCATGCGTTCATTACAAGCCTACGTGCAAGCACAGCACACACACACGGAGAGAGAGAGAGAGTGTGTTCCAGAGTGACGAGGCATTAGTTGATCAACGCTGTTATTATTATAGCCCAAGCAAGTTCATCCACATGCCTGAGTGTCACAGCTGCAGACACAGACACACACACACACACACACACAGTCCCTTTACATCATTGGACCCTGACAGAAACAAACAGAGGATCTTAGGGGGTTGACAAACACACGTCATCCCAAAACGCAGCAGTAACAAAGTGTCTTACCCGTTCGAGAGAGTCTCATCCTCTTCTGACATTTTCATCCGGCAAAGTGCGTGTTTGCCTGTGTGTGTCTGTGTGTGTGTGTCTGTGTGCGCACAAGAAAAATTGTCAAACTGAATGTGAGCGCAGGGCCTTCGCAGCAGAGAAGGGTAACGGTCTGTGTGTGTCTCTCTCTGTGGCAGCAGCAACAAGGGCAGAAAGCAGCGGCAGGAAGGCAGGCGTGTGAGAGAGAGAGAGAGAGGAGGAGAGAAAGAGGAAAGAGTGAGAGACTGGACAGAATGAAGGAGAGAAAGCGAGAGAGGGGGGAGGAGGAGGCGGAGGAGGAAGGGCACAGTAGCAAAAGCAGCCCTTAATGAGACTAGGATGACTACCACACATGGGAGGAGAATACACAGGCTATCTGTGCTGCAGCTAACACACACAGACACAAACACACACACAAACACACACCTCTTCCGATCATCACCCTCATGCTACACACACTGCAGCCTCCGCTCTCATTGGTTCACACTAAATCTGAGGAGGGGCTACATGTCCACAACTCATATTTGGGGATTTTTTTTTACGAGAAACTGCCCCAAAAAAAAAAAAAAGGGAGAAAGGGAAAAAACGAAAAGCTGAAGGATATGTAACTTGTTGTCGTGTGATAATTACGAGACCGTCCTTCGATTCTGACACAACGACCTCCACGTGCTTCTCTTCTGCTTAAGGTGAAACCCGGAGAAAGCAGATGGAGAGAAGAAGAGAGAGAGCTGCAGTGCGGGGGGGATCTCAGGTGGTCCGGTCTGCTCCAGTGCCAGAGACAGAGCCCTGCAGCGAGCAGAGGGAGCAGAGGCAGAACCCATAGACGCAGCCGAGCAAAAACTGTGGATACAACCAGAACTGATCTGAAAGCATGAATGAATTATGAAGTCAGAGCCAGTGTGGGTGTCCTAGGCAGCAGCTCAACACTCAGTCAGCCCTCTGCATTCGGCTGTGTGTGTGTTCACAGTGCGCACACTTGAAAACAGGGGTTCCAGTTCAGCTGCAGATCAGAGTGACCTCAAGCGAAAATCCTCGTCAGAAAAGTGCTTGAAGGTATAATTCCCTATAGCCCCTCACCCTAAGCTTAACCATCACAACTAAATGCCTAACCCTAACCCTTGTTCTAACCTTAACCCTAAAACCATCTCTTAACCCTGAGACAAGCCTTTGAAATTGTGAGGACAAAATGTCCCAACAATGAAGCAAAACTGGCCCCCCATAACTACAGATAGACATGTGCACACACACACTCGATTAGTAACACTGCTAGCCTCTGGAAAACATAAAGCTCACACTCATGTGACCGTGTCTAAGTGCTTGTCTCGTCCTTTTCTCCCCCATGGTATTCCATGGACACACAACTGTAACCACAGAAACATGAGGGGAAATCCATCCGTCTCTACACAAAAACATGCGGTCGTTGGATCCATCTCTCACGTGCGCTGGGACGAGCAGGAGGAGATGTTTCAGGTGGAGATGACTAGAGCTGATATATCGCCGTCCTCATGGCAGGAAATTTGATTAAGCGACCAAACAAACTCGGGCCGCACGATCATTCAGAATTCTGACGTTGGCTTCTTTCTTCTAACTTAATCTAATAATATGTAAATCTCTGAAGCTTCCATGTCGAGCGAAACCCTTCAGCAGTGCCCTCAGTTCACACTCACATAACACCATGTTCAGTTTGTAGTGTGGGACAAATTAAATGGGTTCAAATACTGAAATGTCTTAAATGAAACATATTGAGGATTTTTAGTTCTAAAGTACAGATGCTAGATATACAGTAGCAACTCTAACCTCTATTTAGTTTTTCCCTGCCTCAGATCCAAACAGTCACAACTAGAGTAGATTAACACCAATATGGATTTGACTGGTATTAATAATAGGAACTCCTGGTACCAATATACTTTATTACCCGATCTAGGTATTTAGAAAATAAATTGATGATGATTCCTAAAATGTCCTAATAAAACCCTTTTGAAAAGAAAGTGTCGAGGCTTAATATTTAACAGCTTTACCACAAAATTTGTATATAAATAAGTATAAATAAATAAAAAACAATTATACAACCAAATAAATATTGAATTCGGAATAGGAAAAACATTTTTTACATAAAATTTGAATATAAATGCAGATATTCTCTTTTATTCTATAAAAGTTGTCTTATCAGCAAATGTCAACGTCTTCAGCGACATGTCTGTGAACGGCTCACACCCGACGGATTTAATTGGCTAACAGATGAATTGGTCGAACTCAGCCAATAAATTCTCTACATGCCTTGAAACCCAGTGCAACGGCAGACAATTGAACGAGAGACAGTTTTGTGTTCACACTCGCCCAGTCACGAGTTGAGAGAGAGAGTCGGGAGATGATTTCATGCTCTGTGTGAATTATTCATGAGGTGAACAGCAGGGAGAGAAGCTGCTTTGAGGTGCGGTGACCTTCTCGTGACCTTTAACTCAACGTGTCACTAATATGTCAAGTAAAGTTCACACCGACTCACAGAGGAGCTGGATTACACAACGACGAGGGAACAGAC
This sequence comes from Pleuronectes platessa, assembly GCF_947347685.1. Taxonomy (NCBI): domain Eukaryota; kingdom Metazoa; phylum Chordata; class Actinopteri; order Pleuronectiformes; family Pleuronectidae; genus Pleuronectes; species Pleuronectes platessa. The sequence continues at coordinate 14,758,958 of NC_070634.1, forward strand.
GTATCGTGACAAGATTATTTAGAAGAATTGATGGAGGTGGGATTTCGTACAAGGGATATTCAACATCTTGTCCTATATTCTAAATCACTCTTACCCATTAGATGGATTTGCAGGTTCCGGAGCATCTTTGTTGTTCGGCAGCTGTAACCTGAAACAGAGGAACACAAAAACATCGAGGCTGTTTAGAGAAAAGAGGGAGATCACCGGGGGTGAAATCCAGCTGAAAGGAGAGCTTTTGTTTAAGCAACACGATAGTGAGAGCCATAGAAACTCAGACTGTACGTGAACACTCCCAGGCTACTTCCTTCTCAGCACTGATTATTGAGGATCTGTCTCCAGATAAGACCTGAAACATTCTGATGGTTGTGGTGGCTTTGAAAAATGGGGTCATCATTTAAACTTTACCTCTGATTAGATCTGTTTCATTTATTTACTTCAATGTGGGCTCCTCCAGTAGTTTACAGCTTCTTACCTGAAGTCTGTGAGGATGGGATCCAGGTCTGGACTGTTAATGACGGACAACCTGATAATAAATAAAAGTCAGTGAGCATAACAAATTTAAAGTATGTTCACAGGTGTTATTATTGTCACGTTATTAAATCTGTAATTGAATACGACAGGGTTGCTGTTTTCTTTGTGACCCTGCTGACTGTTCCAGACTGCAAAGAAAGAAAGAATGATTGTGTGTGTGTGTGTGTGTGTAATGTGAACATACTGGTTTAGGGAGTCGGGGCTGTCAGGGATGTCCTGTGCCTTCTGAGTATCCCTGTGAAGAGGTCAGAGGTCAACTTAGAGAGAATGTATGAATGGATCTCATGATGGTGAGAGGAGGAGGAGGACCTTAGCTGGGATACCTGAAGTCTGGTCTGAAGATTCAAGGAGGACTCAAAGGGCCTGGTACAGATACTACTACTACTACTACTACACTAATACTACCAGTACAGACAACAATACAAATAAGTGGAGGCTAAAAATAAAGTTACAATGTGATACGATATGATGGAATATGATATGATAAGTGAAGATACGATACAACACAATATGATGAGATCTGTTAATCCTACATTGGCCCTGATGAAGATTTGCTATGTAACAGCAGCAAAGGGGAGAGTAAATGTCTTGTATGAAACTAAAATTCCATAGATATAAAAGTATTATTGCACAGTTGAATTAGGTAAAAACCCAATAAAGATATATTAGTATATTTTCTATATAATATTATTTCATAACAAGTCCAACTTGAGTTCCTATTTTCATGACACCTGACTTTGAGCACTGACCTGCATTTTGACTCAGAAGTTGGAGACTTCCCTTCTATTGTTAGTTTTTTATAAGCAGTTATTAATTAGGTGTGTGATATGCAGGGCTACATCATCACAGTCACATTATTCGTGTGTGTTCACCAGTTGCATGTCAGCAGTAACAGTTGAAGTTAAGATGACTTCAGAGGCTGAAGCCTGCGCTTTGCTTTCTCTATAAACGTCATGACTTGGAACTGAGGACTGGAAGCAGACTGGAATCAGACTCCATTCTTCCCGGACTCTGACTTGAACTGTGGAGACTCGAGACTCAACTCGGACAGGAAGCAAGATCAGTGTCACACATTTCTCTGGAAATGTTCGAATGAACACATTCAATCTTATCCAATGAGATGAGGCATTGAACTTTAAAGTGGAGTCTACATCGTCCAAAACGCTGCAGTTCAAATTGTGATGTCTAATGACGCCATTGAACAATTAAAGAGACAACAACACCAACCTGATAGATTAAAACGAGACAGACAGGAAGTACATAATTTCCAAAAGACCCTGATTTACTTATGATGAGACTTTTATACTTTGTAATTACACATATTAGATTCTGAGGCTGTATAAAATAATCAAAACTTAAATATAGATTATCTAAGCTCAGCGGCTGATGCCACATCACTGTATTCCTGCTTAACCACACTGGGACTGTAATGTTGTCTAACAGGCTTAACACAGCAACAACACGCGTCATGGAAGCACTTACATGAAACACAATGCTGAACTCACACAGGTGAGAAACTGCACAGGTGAGAACAGAAACTGAGGCCTGTCACACACGACTTTTACCTTCTGATGGAAGAAAGTAAAACGTTGACATGTGCTGTTGTTTCAGTGACATGGACGGACGCATCTGATCCGTGGACACAACAGAAACAGGAATCAACTCCACAGGTCAGGTTTCAGACACGGAACCTGCCCAGTGTGTGTGTGTGTGTGTGTGTGTGTGTGTGTGTGTGTGTGTGTGTGTGTGTGTGTGTGTGTTTGTGTGTCCTGGACATGATGTGCTCTACACATCAGCATAAGTCTCCTCCACCCCCTCACTGCTGAAATCAGACATGTACTGACAGGGACTCACGTCTTTCCGTCATGTTTCTTCCCGCTGCGTCTCCAGTTGGTGATAAAACTCATTCCACCGCGGTGCAACAGCTGAGTGTCCCGGACAGAGGAGGCCTACACAGCGGGCATGGATGGAAGCACTGACCGGAGGAGGAGGTCGCACTGACACTGGTGAAGGAGGAAGAGGAAGAGGAGCTGCTGCTGTAAAGGTGAGTCGTTCTGATCATCAGGGTTCAATGAGCCTCCTATTTAAATGCAGGGGAATGAAGCGGCAGGCTCCAAGGTCCTAACACCCTCCATTTTCTCACAACTCATAGACTTTAGTTACACGTGTCTTGAAAACAAACAAGTAAATCAACACGTAAATAATAATGACAATAACAATCCCTCAAATTATTTATTTATTAGTTATTGTATTAGTTGATAGTTTTTTTTTAAATTTTGTATTGTATCTTTCTTTTTCTAAGCAGGGAATATCAGTGAACATAAATGAAAGGATTTGACATGTTCATGACATCTGGGCAAATTCCATTCACTGATGAAGATCATGTGACAGGACTGAAAGCGCCAGCAGCCACTCAATGGACAGACTCGTGGTAGAAGACATTACCTCAGCTGCTGCCTCCGAGGTCAAGAATACGCTTCCACTTTTATTATAATAGTGTGCCATGGGCATTTCCTGTATTCCGGGTGACTTTCCACTGATTACAAATTATTTATTTTTGCATGCAAATATATCATTCTGATATTTAGACGTTTTGGACTGAATATGATATAATCTCCAAACACTTTCAACAGGTGATCGTCAACATTATAATTTGAATTATTCTACACAAGGAGCGCTTTGAGTTTTGTTGGTAAGTATTTAAACTTTAAGAGTCGAGCGATTTAACACTGTATTACACTTCCGTATGGAGGGACTTTCAAAAGACAGATTTCCCCAAAAATAAGTAAATCATCAAAATGGAAGCATATCGTGACTTTCATTACATATGTAACCCCCAAAGAACTGAACCCTGCATTACCCACAATGCATCTCAACTGGACCTTCCCTGGGAAATGTATATAGTATGTAAATGTAAGAAAAGCAAGAAATATGATCAAATTATTTTCTCTGACGAGGACACCAACGTTGATGTGTAAAATCAGTGAAGTCCTCTTTTGAATTAAGTTTAAAGTCAATTCTACAGTTAAAAGCACATTTGAAATGACAGTGTTTTCATAATGTGGCATCATTAGTTTTAGAACATCGTCCACCATCGTCTGTTGAAAACAAAAGTACAAATGTAAAACAATAATCACACACAAACTGCAAAACTATATGTTTAATATTTATTCTGTTTCAATTAAATGCATTATATATTCTGGCCAAACTCCCAATAATGATTTTTATTACACGTTAGAAAATACAAAATAAAATACAATGTGGATCAGCCTAGAAATATCAGTGGTTCTTAATTTGTAAAATTCAAGGTGTCTGTACAAACAACTGTCATGTGTCTGGAGGTGTTTAAACGCGAGAGAATTAAACAATCAGATGTGATAAGCCAAGGCGACGATAAGCAGAGAAGAGAGGCAGCTCTGGTTCTCTTGTATAAACATAGATTCCAATATGAGAGGCCGCAGTGCGTGAACAACCAGACACTGAACTGGTTACACCAACAAGAGGAAACAACATGGTGCTGATCACAAAAAAGTAAACAGACGATTAAGAGATGTTCAAAGTGTTAAGCTCTGTTTGGTCAAAAATAAGCAAAGAAAAGAAACAAAAACATCATGCGCTCAGTCGACCTTTCCCTTGTCAGAAACCCTCACAGTTTAATGATTAGTGTGAAGTCCCAGGGCTTATTTTCTGGGAGAAACATTCAATTTAACCAGAAAGATGAGGGAAAGGAGGAAGAAGACGAGGACGTAGCATCTCTGACTGACCACCTGCTATGGAGCTCTTAACCATAGGCTGTCAAAAGAGTCTATTGTCAAAACATCTTTATCGCCCTCTGGTGGCTGGCCGCGGTATTAGTCATGAACCCTGCCTCCTCCCAAACAGTGAAAATCCCATCAAATAGATGTCCTTTTAGGTTTATCACAGAGATGTTTGTCCAAGTGTTTCTCCATTGGTCCAGTGTATGGATATCGCGGCTCCACCAGATTGACTGACACACACACACACACACACACAGAGAAGTGCTCCACAACAAAAGACAGTCTTTGACTGACTTTGTGTTAGGCTGTGAAATCTTCTCAGATAGGAAGCGACTCCTGGAAAACAAATCCGTAGACATGCCCATGAGAGAAACACCAGCAGAGGCACATCAAGATTTCTAACATGGAGATTTACCACTTGAAGATTTTTGATACACAAGCTACTCAACCAGCATCCACACTGCTGGGCCTTCATTGAGTAAAGACATGGGGAGGCTACTCTGTGCCCGACCCTGACCCCTGACCCTGCAGCTCGTTCTCTGTCCAGATGAGTCAGGATTAACACTGCTATTAACACCATTCATTTAGTGTGAGAGTAGAGGGAGCAGGTGAAGGAAGTATTGACCCAATCTATTCAAAACAAATCATTCCCATTTTTAAACTCATGCATTTCTGTTAATGTCCAAACTCTGCTATTTAGATAATGTCCAGAGCTGAAAGTTTCAAACTTGATAAAGGGAAACCATTCATCAGGACCCCTAATAACAGTTTTTGAAAAATGCATTTCCTCGTTGTAGTGTGCCTTGAAAATGAATGAAAATGTAGTTAATATGAAATAGATGAAATTTCACTCCAACTTTAGTTTCTCCCAGAAAATAAACTTACTGTAACACAGACAGAACAGACGCAGGGCAAAAGCTTTGCACTTCTTCCATTCAAAAGACATAATAGCTGTAATGGATTTGTTCATTTGTTTTTTTTAGTATCAATTTGTTTTTCACATATCAGAGGATGACTAACTTCCAGTTAAACACGTAGAAATGTTGTCGTTAATAAAAAAAAAAAAAGAAGATCTCACAGGCCCTCTGCCATCGTTACTCTACTCACACTGGATGATATTAAAGATAAATGCCAAGATGGTTACAGCTGCTCCAAAACCTCCCATTTCACAACCACAAAATTTAGCATTTTGTCATGTCCATCATTCACTAATATTTGAAATCCTCAACACAGTTTGAAAGGCTATAGAACGCTGCGAGTTATTAAAGGGTAGTGAGTTTACTTAGTGGATAAAGATGTCTTTTGACGAGGCTGTTTCAGTCTAATCTTTAAATAAATTACATTCTGCAGAGTTAATGTGGCCGTTTTGTCGCAGAGTGATGAGGTCAACAGGGTGTGACGATCCTAACACATGACAATATTCACTGCATTTCATTTAAAACCATCCACACGCATCGCTTGATCTTGGTCGTCTCCTCCCAACGACAACCACAGAGGCCGACAGGATGGAGAGAGAGACACGATACTGCGATGCCAGTGCACAGTGATCAGTCTCAGGGGGGGAGAGGGAGAGAGGGGGGGGGGGGGGGGGGGGCTGAGGCTGCTGAAAGATGCAGAGATGGATTCATTCAGAAAGAAACTCTCCTCATGGGGTCAGCGGGTGTTGCTGAATCAGTCCTATACAGTCCCCACTTTTGCTTTGGTGCTTTCTGGGCTGGGCCAGGCTGTGCTGTGCCGTGCCGTGCCGTGCCGGGCCGGTGGAGGATGGGAAGGGAGGAGAGAGGAAAGGGAGGGAGGGGAGAAAGAAGGGAAGAGGTGAGCTTCTCAGGAGAGTTCAGACTTGCTGAGAGCGATGGCCAGCTCCAGGTCCTCTTGTTCCTGCTGGGTGAGCCTTGCAAGTCGCTCCTTTTCCTCCCGTTCGCTCTCGCGCTTTGCCCACTCTATCATGTCTTCCTCTGTTGGATACTGGTCCGTGCACACAGGGACACACACACAGACACACACACAGACAGAGAGAAGGAAAGAAAGCAGAGATGCAAGGAAAGAAGACGCACAAACACAAACAAATGTACGTAGTTAACAAATTCTTAAAGATGAAAATCGCTCTTAGAGCCTGTTGAGAACACACAACTCTTAATAACAACACACAAACATAACACATCATCACAAGCTTCATAGGGAATATCTAAGGTGCTGTTGTTGTGTTAAGTCATGTACTTTTAACTAGCAAGTGAAAACTACCGTAAATATAGGGAACAGTTTTCTGTCATTAAGGGAACAATGATGTAGACACTATTTCTTAAGCTTAGGATTTTTAATATTCGATTATTTTTTTTAATTTTATAACAAGTTCTGGCTTTTGGCCCGAAATATTTCTATTGACTTTACTGAAATTGTAAAATGGCCATAGCAGATTTTGTGGGTTTTAATAAACAACATTTCAGTTTCACATCCTCAAAGAGTTTGAACACTTTGAAAAACCCACTGACAGAGCTCTCCTTTTGAAATATGACATGTTTATGTGCCACTGCAGGAGAAACAATGCTGGGATTAACATTAATTCAGAGTTAATTAACAAGTAAGTAAGTAAGTAATGGCAGTGACCAGCCCCATGACTGACACTTTAAAAAGCTAAATCTATTTGAGGCAAAGAAACCAAGAAAATAAGTAAAAAAAGAATGACATCAAAGAGATCGGCAGTCGACCCCCGGGCCTTCGTCCATACAAAGTATTAAGAGACATGTGACAAAAGCACGAGATCTGGTGCCTTCACTGAAGATAATTCAGTCATGTGACCGATATCATATCCTTCTTAAAAGGTTCACGATAGCTACAAGAGGGAGCTCACACTATTGTGGGAACACAACAAACACATTATACGCAATGAACGGCAGACAGAGGCATCACAGGTCATCCAGTGTGTATTCGACCATGCAGGAGGAAACAAGGACAACATCGCGATAGCAGGTCTTTTTTTGGAGCCGATGATTTCAGGGCGCAGAAGGCAGAACATGCATGATGACGACTAAAGACACACGTGATGGATTTAGTGGACAACATGCAGTTGCGAGAAAATGTGATGAAATCAGACATTAATGATGCATTCAGCAAGAGACGTGATGGATTGTGTTCCTTAAAGAAATTTTTAAAAAGCCTGCACGTTTGTTCTCTTTTTTTTCTCTTTGCTTTCAATGACTGAACCGATTTGACAGGATTCAGACAAACTGTCAATACCTTTAAAACTCTAAAATGAAATTATTTTAAGATAAATTGTAGATCATTGGAACATTCTTTTAGGGTTCCTGCAGGTTTTAAGACCTTAAAGAATGAAACATGAAGGAATGTCAGAGCCTGAGATTATTTTACACTACCCCTACGATTGAAAATGTTTTGGTAGTGTAGTAGCCGAGTAGAGAAAAACTCCGGAGATGCCATATTATCTGGCAAACTAAAGGAAGTGACAGTATCCTTGTTTGTTGTTTTACTACAGTGTGTAAATATCTGTATTGTTGAGAAAGAACAACAACTCACAGACATCGTAATCTAAAACCCTGCATACTGCCAAAATATTTGTTTAAAAAAGACTATATATACAGTACATGTAAATTGCAGACATGAAAGTTGTTTGCTATGAATCTATGACGATTAATAACATGTGTCATTGTCAAAGCTGCAGAGATGAAAGTGAAGGTGGGCTGCTTGAAATGTGGGAGATCCTTTAAATTCAATGCAGGCTTTGTAAAAGTGTCAGCAATGGTCTAAAGTTATGGCCACGATTTCATAACGAACAAACTGAAAATTAGAAACTTCGGTCCATCAAAGCTCAAGCATTTGCAGAAAGTGATATCACGGATGCACATAGAAGCCAGAGATGATGCCCTTGATTCAACTCTTTATTTAACTTGTTTGACAGAGGTGTAAAGACTCTGACACTCGCACACTCACACACACAGAGAATACAGGCGATCTGTTTCTCCACAACACACTGATAACCAGACAAGGGCTGAGCAAACTGGTAAATGAAGGGATGAACAGAGGGATGATAAGAGGGATGATAAGAGGGGTGCTATCGAGGAGCGGCAGGGACGGCGGTATGGGTGAACAAGAGGCAGCCGATCAAACACACAGTTGGTGCGTGCAGGTCAGAGCTCAACAGGAACATGCGGGTGAAGTCATGTTAAAGAAGAAGCGCAAAAATCAACACCGTCTTAACATTGGTCGTCCATCCCAAATCCACAGTGTGACTGGGCATCTCTGTGCAGTATTGAAAACAGCTACCGTTATATTCCTTTTATATTTTAAATGCACAACTTTGAATGAGTGCACAAAAACAGTAAACTTTTGTCTACTACTTCCTCTGGAATACAAGATAGTGTTATAGCCATGGTTGAGGTGTGCGCTCCTCTAGCTTGTCAATGAGTTTGTGAAATGATGACAGCTTCACAAAACTTCAACTTTAAAGCTGAAACAGTCTCTGAATCTCTCGAGGGCTGGAGAGAGACTCTCTCTTTGGCCACTCGTTCGTACCAGATGCATCGTGACATAAGTGTTCACATACTTCCTGTGTACCACGTGCGTACTACGCATGTTGAGTATTCCACTAGAGGTCACATCACAGATATAGAACCTCCAGATATGAATTCTGTAAATAAAAAACACGGCGGAGAGAGAAGAAACACTGGAGGTGGTTAGCCTATGGTTACTTCTGAGATCATGGCAGCAGCGATCACAACGTCAATGCAGACAATGGTGAGTACACTGCCACTATCACTGCGTATTTCATCTTGCCGATGTATCTACATGCAATATCAGAGGACGTCCACACCTAATGTGTGGTCACGGGATACGCGAGGAAATGAAATGTTAAAATGTCAGTGTCAAGAGCTGCATGAAAAGACAAACTTTTCAATCGGTTAATATTTTTTGAAAAACCCTTTTCACATGCACAGGATCTAGTGTAAGTCTGCTTGGGAGGGTGAATAAAAGCCAAATACAAGCAGCCTCTCATCTCTCCATTCACTGTCAACCAGTACAAGGGACTTGGTATGATTATGTGTAGAATTAAATTACACCACAACGTGTCTGTAACTACAGATAAGTTACAGAGCTTATATATTTATCTTTCTATAATTACTATGCTGACATTTCTTTACATTTCTTCATAAATTAAGTGCTCTTAAATTAATTGTTCTTAAATTAAGTGCAACCCAAATAAAAATCAATAACAAAAAATAACTTCAAGTATAAAGACTAATTACAAGGCCAGGAAATATATCATTCATTGTAAAGAGTTACTATATACAACAGCAGTAGTCAGTATGCAATAAAACAAACTCAAAAGTAGAAGTTTAATAGTTTGTGTCAACTTTGTTTAGGAAAATTAAGTAATCAAATAAACAGATATGTAGATTCAAGAAACTGCGCTACTATATGAAACCTTACTTCGGCTCAATAGTTCACTTCTTCGGGACCTTTGAGTGGCAGTGGATGGAGGGATTTCTAAAGCTGGCCTGATTTGCTTGGTGGTTGTTACCTTACTGAACAACTTGATGTGATGTGTTAGCAGGAAAACAAAGAGAAGAGGGGATGTCTACTGAGAGTCAGGCGGAGGTGAGGGAGAGGGCGAGAGGGAGGTGCTCACTTTGTCAAAGCTGGCAAATCGGTCAGCTTCCCGTACGTGGTGACGAGGAGGGGAGGAGGGGGCGAAGGGGTCGGCTAAAGGATCCTTGGCAGGCAGGGAGGGCGAGGAGGAAGAGGAGGAGAAGTCCCCTGAAGGCTGTGGGAGGAAGTGCCCTCGTCGATGGAAGGAGTCAGAGGAGTCTGTGCTGGAGATGGAGGATTTCTTACCTGGACAAGTGAGATACAGTCGGTCAGATGTACACAGGAAGCTTTTATTTCTACTAACCATCACACACTATTAATATAGCCCCCACAGGTCCGATAGCAACACAGCTTATTTGACAACAGTCCAAGACTTGTGCACAGTGAAATAAACCAGTGCTGACCTGGAGGTGGAGGGGGAGGTCTCGTTGGCGTACCCGTTTTCGGGGGCAGAGCAGGGGGCACGTCGGGGCTGGCAGACGGACTGTCTTCCTCAAACAGGTTCTTATTGTTGATGCCGAACTGGTCGCCCCCGTTTGACTGAAACAGGTCAAACCAGAATCAAACCGATACGTTCCAAATCAGACACATTACATGAAGATTTGACACTGTAGACTGGAGGTGGAATCACAGCAGTGGTCATCATACGGTGTCATTTGGTTGAGATGTTCACGGAACATTACAGTAACATCACTGCATATTTACAGAGGATTTGTGGTTTCGAAAAATAATGCAAAACTAACATATATAGCATTCTTTAACAAAAGTTAAAGAATGCCGCATTTTGTGAAATTCAGTCATACTCTGGAAGCATTTTCCTTTTAAATATTAAACATGACATGCTGCTGCACATTGTCTGAAATGAACGGTGAGTTGAGAGGCAAAAATATCCATCTCTCAGCGGTTTCCTCCAAAAAACCACAACACACTCACCAACATTCTTCCAGCTTGAGTCAATTCATATTGACTTTTATAAGTTTCTATTTGCACTGATGACCCGACTGGCACTTGCTATTCACTGTGTTTCACCACATACTGAGTCATTTCCACATGATGTACATGCAGCAGAGGTCATCATCTGAATATTACCTTCGTCAAGGCACTGAAATCTGCAAAGCCCCCTCCGAACGACTCATTACCAAACACAGCAGCAAACGGATCTGAAACCAATGAGATTGAGTTCATGAAACTGAGACACACAGAAACAGTTGATACTGTTATGTTGTCTAATACAACAAAATCTATTTTTATGTTGAAGAGCTGCAGTTTCCTCTAGTCACCATAGGGTGGTACCAGACCCCACATCATACCTGCATCTAAGCTGGAGCTCACTGTCGTACCACCTGGAGCGAATGGGTCATTGGCCGCAGCAGTGTCCTTCTAGAAACAGAGCATTAATATGTCATTAACAGAAATAAAATAATACTACTGCGACTCACATTTCATTCTCATTACAGTCACATTAAGCAGAAACTAAAAACACACACATGTGTTATTTGTCTTGTTTTACAGTCTATACTGACCAGATATCACTAACTTGTTCAAACTTCTTTTTAATTTGTTCCTTTTTCATTCTTTCTTTGCTCAGGAGATTTGAAACAACAGCATAAGAAGTTGAAGGCAAAACCATACAATATCAAACAGACAGATTAAACAGTACTGTGTTATTTTACTACAACTGCAATGATAATATGAATACCTGGGGTGAACGTTTGTTTAAAATGTTTATTATTGCCTTTTAATTTAACAACTGAACAACTTGAAACTCAATGTTGGACCAGTGTGTAGGATTTAGTGGCAGTGATGTAGAAAATGAAACAAATTAATACCAATCCCTGAAGGTTATGATGATTAAACAATAATGAAAACATCTTTTTATTCTATTTCTGACAATAAATCCAACTAAATCCAAACCCTACACATTCAGCCAACATTCTGCTTTTCATTCAGAAGTTTTACACTTTATAAATTGTAATGGTTTATTGGCATAAATAAAAAATGTTTAATTCGGTCATGAAAATAAAAATATAACTGTATAACTGCTGAGATCATAAATATTGGACTGTTAAAGCCATGTTTAAAACAAACCTTTATTGCATTGCAATCATGCGTCATTGGCCAATGACCTCCTGATAAGTGTGGGTTTGAGAGCACTGTGAGCAGGTTTTACAGAACTACTCACCACTGCCAGATCACAGCTGACTGGTGAGTAGCTGAACGGATCGGTCTCTACGTCCTGAGAACCAAATGGATCTGCCTCTGTGGTGGCATTAACTTTGCCACCGAACGGGTCCGACTCAGCAATGTTGTTCTCTGTGGTGGTGAAAGTTCCCTTGGATGCTGACGCTAGATTGGTCGGTTTGGAGGTGAAGGGGTCTGGGCCTGCTGCAGGAGCGGGTGCTGCATTGTTCAGCTTGGCTGCAAACAGGTCTGGCTCTGGCGCATCAGTGGTGGCACCGAACGGGTCAACTGGGGCTGAGAAAGGGTCTTCTGAGGAGAAGGGGGCGCTGGAGGTCTGTGTGAAGAAAGTGTCTGCAGCAAAGGGATCGGTCCCTTTGAATGGATCTCCTCCAAATGGATCTGATGAAAACAAACAGCAACAGATACAGGTGTTTAAATATTTAATTATTGTGTTCATCTCCTTCCAGACGGGGTTAGATTTAGAGAATGTACCTGCAACATCTGCTTTTCCAAATGGATCATCTTTAAATGGATCATCTATGAAGGAAGAAACATTGAAATCTATTTGAAGAGGTTGTTTTTTTACCAGTCAACGTTTAAGCCGTTACATACAGCTAATATGTTTGTTGGGACTTACGGTCAGTAAAGGGGTCTGAATGAAAGAAGTCCATCTCAGGCAGGGTTGGTGGGCTGGTCTGTGGTGGCATGGGGCCAGCTGGTAACGAGGAGGAGGTGGTGATGGTTGTGGTGGCTTCAGGCGTCACTGCTTGCTCCTCTTTGTTCTCTTGTTCCGATGATGCCACCTGCTGAACAGGAACAGTGCTCTGATGATTATGTTGCACACCACAGTGCATGACGTGAAGGTTGCATCCACGCTGCATGTATGAATTTATGTGTTTTTAAAAACATATGAAGGATCAGGTCAGATCCCCTTGCAACCATAATGTGTTTTTGAGGGAACTAAGATATACTGACTACAACTTGCAAAAGTCCTTGGTAAAATGACAATTCACAGAAACTCTGGAATGTAAGGAGGTCTCTACCTTTGGTGAGCTCTCATTAAATGATTTGTCTTCGTCCTCTGCGACTTCTGATGAAACTTCGTGGCTACTGAATTCCTGGACACAGAAAAGAGAGGACAGCAAAAACAAATACAATTTTAAATATTGAAGTCCACCAGATTTGAGGAACTGGTGTTTTCATAATAATGATGTCAACGCAGTGTACAACTGTACTGAGAAGTTGCACTGATTTCTTTCCATTTATATAATGACTGATAGCTGAAGCAGACATGTATTATTACCCTGACAGTGTTCAGAGGCTTGGGGAAGGTTGACAGACTATTGTACATATCAGAAGGGGCCAGACTAGCATAAAGATCATCCAATGCATCAGATCTTGGTTTTTCCTCCTCTGGAGTAAGTTGATTTTCATCTTCCTTGTCCTGCATCTCCTCCTCTTCTTCATTCTCATTTGCTTCTATCTCTTTTTGATCGGAATGGTCTTTCTGAGGACTGAAGAAAGCAGTTGGTTCTTCGAACTTCAGCTCTCTAGGCTGGTCCTCCTGGAAGAGGTCCTGTTGGAAGGGGTCCCCCTGGTGCAGCTCTGCTGCAGTACCTGCTGATCCATTGACCATGACAGGAGAGCTGTCCTCCAGGGCTCTCTTCCAGCTGAGCTGGGCAGTCACTGACCTTTCCTCCACTTGAAGGTTGTTCAGTTTCTGTTGAACCTTATGAGCAGAGAGATGGAGGGATTCATAGAAAAATGAAACAAAAATAAAACTTTCTGTGGAGAAGGGAATATTCATGAGCATGACACATGCACACAAACCAAACCAAACCAACCTGTGCAACCTGTTTGAATGAGTCTCGCACAGACTCTTGGAGAGGTGTGAGCTGCTCCTGTGCAGCCTGGACTTTCTCCTGCAGCTTCCGACTCTCCTCCTGCAAAGCAAGCAGCTCCTCTCGGGCCTGGACAAGCTCCTCCTCATACTGACATATCATCTGTTCCTGCTCCTCATGCTCCGACTGCAGCGATGTGATCTATGATACATGTATCCACCATGAACTCTTTGCCAGTTATCAGCCATTTCTCTAATGACATAGCTATCCTGTATTGATATAAGTGAGTCCGCCATGACAAGAAAAGCAAACAACACTTACCAGATGTGTCTCCTGGGTGGTCTGTTGGCGGATGTGAGCCAGCTGCTCCTCCAGGGAGCCCTTCTGTTGGTCCAGCTCGTCCAACGTATCTTGGACCTTCTGACGCTGAGACTGGAGCCGCTGCAGCTCCTCACTCTCCCTCCCCACTTCTTCTTGTAAGTCCTGTTCAGGTAAAAGCAAAGAAAACACAAATCAGACAAACAGAAAAAAGCAAAAGAGAAAATTCAAGACCACGCTAAAGGATTTGGCTTTGTTCAATTCCAGGTGAAATTGTAAAAGGCACTGATGAATTCAGTAATGTATCAGAGTAGCTTTACTGAGAGCTAATGTAAGCCAGACGATTAACTAATTATACGTGATACCACATTGTTAAAACACTAAACTTCATACAGATGAAAAAGCTTAAAAGTTTGAATAGACAGTGTACAAAATATTTACAATAAGGGAAAGGAAGGACCTGTCCTGAGAAATGCATCAGTTTGACTCCAGCATGAATTAACCAGTAGATCTGACTACACTTTGCAATGAAGGTCCACACAGATGTGAAGTGGTGTGGGAGAGTCTGTGTGTGGAAGATATGAGGTTAGAGTTGGATCCTGAAAAGATGGATCACATTGGACTGAACAATGATGGCCATTGCATCCTGTCACGTACAAAATCTCCCAGAAATCCACTGCAAGTGAGAGGCAAATAAAACAGTAAACATTATACATTTGTTTCATAGAAAAAAATACAAAAGCTAATGTTCATTTCTATCTGAGATCTGTGATATAAGTTATATTAGACTGAGCATGTGTATAAGAACAGAATTAGGGTGATCCATCAGGGATATGATAATCTTAAAGGGATAGTTCACCCAAAATTGAAAGTTTACTCCTTATCTACCATTAACTGCCGATGGAGGGATGTGGCAGTTAATGCAGCAGAAACTGTCACGTGCCCCTTGGGCGAGAGAATAGAGGCGCAAGCTTTGCGCTGTGTGGGCGTGAACGCAGGGCGGGCTGAGGATAACAGCGGACATTTAGGGTAACAACATGGTGTAGATTACACCGTTTCATGTCGAATTTGAATGTCAGGGCTTACAGACACTTGGATGACACCACAGGAGCAGTATGGAGACATTTTATGTTTTCTTTCTGCTGTCTTTTTTTCACATCCAAGACGTGGTCCCCAGTTACTTCAATTCTACTGGATTTGGCTACAATGCCGTTTACCCCTGGAAATCCTACTGTGTCAAACTGAATATATCTTCTATTCGATTTTTAATTGATCAGTGTTCATTGTTGTAAATACTGTAGATAAGTCAAAATATCTTCTGGACCTAAAACAACTACAAAAGGCACCGCTGTTTGTGTTTTGTGTGGAGGAACTGACAGACTGTGAAAAAAGAAAACTGGCCCTGTTAATAAATCATCAATAATATCTAATTTCCAGAGGTAAAGTTAAAAAACATCATATATAAATAGCCAAAAGTGATTGAGGCTACCCTGCAGTGCAGCTAAGGAAATTCCGCTAAATCAGCAAGACTCTTAGACACACACATCGAATTCCCATAAGCAGAGCAGTCTGACTCCTCCCAAAATAGACTCCATTTATCAGGCTCAGACGAGTCAGACACACCAACACAAGAACAGCCTCCCTGTCTCTGAGAAACAGTAACTGTGTTTCTGAAAAAAATTCTAGGACTGCTGGCTACGTGTATTATTGATCTCCACCTCCAGTATATTCATAATGTTTGTTCTATCCAGTATATTCATCACAACAAAACTGAATAATTGCTTTAGCGCATACAGCTCTGGCTGTCGGATCTTTATTTTTGTTTCAGGAACCGAGAGCAGGTGTGTTCCTATCCAACATTTGTGAGAAAGAGAGACAGTTATTAGTCTTTATCTTAAACATACAGCCATGGAATCAAATGTATCTGTCTGTAAAAAGCCTCTCTCGCTCTGTGTCCACCGGCTTGGGAACAGAAACAAACTCATAGACGAAGTAAGCGGTGACTCCTTACCTGCACTTCGGTGCTGCGCTGTCTGATGGCCTCCTCTTTCTCCTTGATCTCCTCTTCCACAGTGCACTTCTCTCTGGGGGTCCAGCACAACAGACAGGAGTATTTAGCCATCAAGGACAGAGTCGGGAGACCCATCCCACCCAGCCCCATCCAGCTCTCTGCTGAGCCTTCTTCACCCTGCCCCTGAACCACCATCACCTCCTCTCCCTGAACAACTATGATGTCCTGAACTCCTGACTCCACTGTACGGACAGCCACAGCAGGTGTGCGTGTGTGTGTGTGTGCGTGTGGGTGTGTGTGTGTGTGTGTGTGAGACGCAATGTGAAGAGAGCCTGCGTGTTGAGACTAGGCTGCTGTACAGCACTGTGTTAAGGGTGGGTGTTGGAAAAACTGAGAATTTGCCTGCTCCGTCAAATGTGTGGGAGATGCAAAGTTAGAAGCAGATGGCTGCCTGGAGGATGGATATAGGGAAGAGTGATGATGAGCCAAAAATACCACACTGATGGTTCGTGCTGCCTGTGCGCTAGTCCTCTCTACCACACTGTTTCATCCACTCAGCCAGAGACAGAGCAAAGCTGTCTGACAAAAGGCACCAACCCCAAAATGTTCTTCCAAACAACAAAAATATAAACAATAAAGCATAGTAAATGTAAAACAGCATAAACTTTAGAGGTACAGCACCAACAAAATTGATGAAATCATTACGAATACCTCATGACAGACATTTTGATTTATATGTGATTTTCACTAAAAACTGAATGGAAGTGGGTAAAATACACAGTTTTTTCATTTTTTAAAGGGAGATTCACATTGTTCTTGATCAACTTTATTGACCGATCCCTTAAAATCTGCACTACAGTCTATATATCTATCTATCAATGTGATGTTATGGTTTTGTTCATATAGCAGAATGCTAGGATATATACAATATATATTCTGTATTTCTGTTCTGAAAAACAGTATCTGTCCAATGAACATTTTAGTACGCATTATGTATTTTCTTTCTTTTAAAACAATAAATACCACTTTCATTCTATGACTGAATAAAAATGGCAAAATATAACAAATACATCAACCTTAAAACTCCTTTCCAATCCACTTCATGCTGACTATAAATAACAACAAAAAGCTTCAAATATCTATTTTAAGATTCTCTTGCTCTCCTCTCACATCAAAATGCACGATTCCCTTTGTAACATAACATCCTCCTCGGACAAATCTACAGTCAATCACTCCTGATCTCTTCTTACCCATCTTCATCCTCACCAACCTCCTCAGCTCGAGCAGAGGGTTGCTGCCACAGTTTGAAGCAATAACAAAAGTGCATCATCTTTCTTCTTGATCTTTTCACTGTGCCTACTCTCTTAGTATCATTAGTTTTAACTTCTATCAGTGTCTCTCATCTCGGATTCCTACCTCAGAACAGCTGTCATCTGGGATATGTGTGTATGAGTATGTGTGTGTGTGTGTGTGTGTGTGTGTGTGTGTGTGTGTGTGTGTGTGTGTCAGAGAGTGTGTACAGACATCTGTGTGTGTGTATAACTATAAGTAGAGGGGGGAGTCGAAAGATATATTCTCACTTCTCACTTGCATCTTTCATGAATAGGGAAGTTACATTTTGTTTAGTTATCAACATCAAATCCATAAAAACAAAAGGTGACAGTGAGATTACAATTAAAATATACGCAAAAATATATTGACAATTATTATTACTATTATGCTATGTAAACTAGAAAACCAGATTAAACTCTAACCATCTTCATCATCATATAGGTGGGACGAGCAGTCGGTATAAATCATTCATTGTGTTTGAATATATTGAATTTATCTGGGCATTTCAACCAAAGAGTCTCTATATATTGATTAATACTCCATATTAATGCAGCTAAGTTAAAAAAAATAGTTAAATGTGAGTGGGATGTCAGTTTTTCAGTTGACCACTGGATGTCAGCGTTTTCCAATAGCTCATCAGCAACCCCCTATCTATACACACAGCCATTACAAATAAATAATCAGTTTGGGATAACTCTGCCTCCTGTTTGTCAGTATGGGATACAGGGATACTTTGCGATCACTTGCTGTAAGAGCTTTCATGAGGGAGACCTGGGTTTTTATAAAAAACAATGATACATGATACAAATTTACATATACACAGAGATATTTTTGAGAATAGATACAAAAAATAGTCCTTACTAGCCAAAATGTCTTATTGTTTCTTAGGTAGGATGATCAGATCAATTTATCATAAGTTTAAGTGAAAATTTCAGACAAAAACAGGCCTTTCGTCACCACCAATGCTGTAACCTCCACCAATATGATTTCAGCAACAATGTGTGTACTGTTTCCAGTTTATTATGATTATGAGAATAAAATATTACCGTTGTAGTTCAACAATCTCGTTACTGAGAGAGTCAAGCTCCTTGATGGCTGAGAAGTCGGCTGCCAAGTTAAGCATGTTGTTCTGGAGAGAAAGGAAGTGAGAGGAAAATCAAGAGGTAGAATAAAACTCACTACTACAGATAAATGGTGAACTACCTCTAACGTACGCTAAGAATTAACTCTCAACAGATACGGAAAGTATAGACATGATTTATCACACAAAACAGAACAGCAAAATCACTTATAATGATAACAAAATTCTCCATACAAAATTCTCACACATTGTGTGTGAAATAAAAGAAAGTCACGGCACAGACAAAAGAACAACAGCACTACACTGATTATTCCCATTACTTAAACTACATGTGAAGCCACAAAAGGAGACACAGCTGGCAGAAACCGGATGTACAGTGGCTTAAGGGATGTGATAGTGGGTAGATGCAAATTTTTCTACATGAATAAACATGAGTAAAGCAAACCCAAAGCTTTTTAAAATCTACAGACAAGTCAATGCAGTCCTTAATACTTGAAACAGCCACCTCTGCTCTTGTCAGCTTTCCCATGAGCATAAATATTTAGACATTTAATTAGATGAGCTCAGGGACAAATACTCATGTAACACATTATTTAGATTTTTGTGTAAAAGCCCCAAATATTTTTAAACATCAACAAACAACCAGAGGCCTCCTGTTAAAAGTAATGAGATGCACAGTCAGTAAACTAACACACACTCACTCAGGATTGTCCCACCGCACATGTGAAAGGGGCAAAATGTAAAAAATGTGAAGAGCAACAAAGCATCAAACAGAGAGGAAAAGAAAGACACACAGCTGCAAGCTATAAAACAAAACAAAACACAACAGGAAAAGGGAGAAATGAAGATGTCAGAAAAACATCCACCAAGTTAGAAGTCAATCTGATGAGCAGTTGTCGAGAAATTAGAAATACAGGCAAACAGATTCTTCAATTTCTAGTTAGATTGATAATATAAATAATATGTCTGTCATGATAATATATAGTAAATAGTATAAAAGAAAGAAATAGACAGCAGTGTTTGTTGTTCTTAAAAATAGGAAATTAACACAAAATTATTTTAGATTTTGTACAACAATTTCAGATATAAAGGATTTTTTGTCAGTTTACAACATATATCAATTTGATTTTCTAGCATTGTATTAAATGTTAACAATTGTATTCTTGAATATAAATACGTACATTCTAATATATACAATTAACAAGTAATATCAGGTTACAGTGTTAAGACAATCAGTGATTTGTAAATATAATAACCTGACCATGACTCTCTCTTAAATCACTATTATCACTTTATCATCATGACTGTTGTCACTACTACTGCGTTTTTTTTAGTTTTGGTCTAATGAGTATCATCAATTCTACTTTCAGAATCAAATTTTTATTCCAGGAAATACACCAGTTTTCTCTATCATCCGGAATATCATCATGTTTATCGGGGAAAAGGATCGACCCATCCTCAACTTTCACGAACTGAAACGCTCAGAGCGACTCACCTGTTTGATGTTTTGTCTGTCAGAGGGAGGGATCATCTCTGGGGTCAGGCTCTGCGGAGGGTCCAGGCCCTTCGTCAGCTTCTGATTGATCAGATGGAGCGCCAGGGCAAACTGCTCTCGAGTCAGTTTCCCGATGTCTCCAATGTCACAAACCTCCCTGTTCACGAACGCACATAGGTTACATAAGAGAATAACGATAAACACCTCGGGCAAAGGGTTGTGCTTTTGATAGCCTGGCTGATCATCATGTCCTGCAGTTATGGAAGTCAATACACAGGACGGTCACAACAGGACAGCAGCTAATCAGTCGTGTGAGGATAAAAATCTATTTGATGGGATATTCTACTGGTCGGATGGGACAACACTGTGGTGCTATGAAAACTGCAGCTATTTTGTATCTATCACTTAGTACTGTGTAGTTGAAGATTAAAAATCTGTATTTGAGCCGTACATTATTTTTAGATCATTGATCTCAGGCTTCGGGGCGTCCTGGTGGTTGGGGCACAGATCATGTACCAACATCCCCCAATGAAAGGATTGTTAGTGATAAAGTTTTAAATCCATGGATGGATTATATAGACTTTATAGATTAAATAATTATACTATACTACAGAATACAGTTAATCAAAAAAGAACAAGTCACAATGTTATAAGTAAATAAACAAAAATGCCACACGGTATCTTACAGATCAGTCAGTCATAGGCAGGTGATTGTACAGGGAGCTTTAGCATTGTTTCTTACCAGATACGTGCAAGTGTTGCAGAGGGCAGCCCAGTCTTCAGAAAGATATCTCTGACCTCAGGTCCAGACACGAGCCCGTCCATGTCCCCGTCTGTCTTGTTGAAGTGCTCATCGTATTTGGCTTTGTCTGCTGGTGACACCACCCACTGCAAAGTCCACATGACCCACTTAACTACCACTTTCTTTACTTCATAACTGCAGATAGGATTTAATACAACCTATGACAGTGGCATATTAACTCAAACTAAAAATGGACTTACCTTCACACCCTCTCTCACCTGGTTCTTTTGAAAAACACACTGAACTAGCCAGTTTGAAATCATTTCAAATGTTTGCTGTTGCAGCTAACTTGGCTACGCTAAGGTAGTGCATGCACAGGAGAGATGGGTCCTGTACTCACAGAAGCAGCTGCTGGTGCTGGTGCTGGTGCTGGGACAGGAGCTGGGGTGGGTTTAGGAGGGGGGGGTATGGTCTTAGAGCCAGCGTGGGAGGAGCGACTTTCTTTGGCAGAGGGGGGCGAGGGTAACAGGGGCATCACAGGAGGCACAGAGGGTTTTTTCCTCTTGGAGGGTGGAACCAGGGGCGGTGGTAGGGACATGGGAACAGGCTCCCCCTCCAACGCTCTGTACACCAAATACATGGCCTGGGATAGGGCAACAAAATGTAGTGATAAAAGTCAATGACCAATAAACAATCCTGTGGATTCTTAATCTTTACACTTCATCCACATGTCGTGAATTTTTTGTATCTAGATCCATTGAAGCAATTTTCACAGCCTTAATGAGCTTCCAAGATTGTACTTAGAATTTAAGAAACAGATATTTACACCAACAAAAAATGGATAAAGAAACTTCCTGATGCACCATTCTTCAAATTGTATAGACAAAACAAAACAACTTATTGTGCTATAACTTGTGGTTTCTTTTCTACTCATATTATGAACTCATATCTTACCACAGAAAATTCATCTTTGTCCAACATGCCATCTCTGTCGAGGTCACTGAGCTCCCACACCTTCAACACAGAGACACATTATTTTTAAGAATCATAGCAACGCTGTGATATATTATATACAGCAACCCAGATCCCTTAAAGCCCCGATTCAAAACCCTCTCTTACTTCCTGTCTGATTTGCGAGTTCACCGCCCTTTTTTCGCTTTGTGTAGTTTGATCGTCATTTAGACTCTTACATGTGAAAAATGTAACAGTCTATGCATTTTTTGTTTTTCCTATTGAGTTTTGCCACTTTTAGAATGATTAAAACATATTATGTTATTATAAAATAGTCCTGTAAAAGGATCATACCCTGCCGAGGATGTCCACTGGAAGTTTGGAGTTAAGCAGGACAGGCTTAACCTTGTCTCCTGTTAGGATGCCACCTGCTGGACCTAGACTCTCAAAGATGGAATCAAACTTCATCTTCTCTTCAGGCTGAAAAGAAAAACAAACAACCCCAACAGATGTAGAACGATTAGAGGGTGAGGAATAACACTAATAAAAACATGAAAAGATGCATTTGTTGAAGAACAAGAGGTATCCACAAAGTTCAACAAACAAGAGAGAGAGATTCAGGCCGGTCAGCTGTGAAAATATTTTTTTTTGCCTCATTTACAGTGTGTGTGTGTGTGTGTGCGTGTGTGTGTGTGCGTGTGGGTGTACACTTGTGTGCATGTTTCTCAAATAGCACTCTAACCCTTAAAATCCCACCAGAATTTCTTGTAACTTTTTATGAACCAATCATTCTGACACTGAATGACTGTTAATATCTGGGTCATATTTCAGCTCATTTCATTTGTTTGACATTTTACATGACCACAATTGTATAGACCCCTAGGTGATAATTACACTGAATTAACTGTGTATTGTTGTGGTCGTCTCTTATGAGAAAAGAAAAACACATAAAGGCAAATTACAAATAAACATAGATTCCTGATGAACACTATGAGACATGAACTTGGGAAACGGTTCGGAACTTTTTGAACTATACATTTTACAGACTTTGCCTTTCTCATAGGAAGAACGCACTAGAAGATGGTCTGGTTATAGCATTCCTGACAAAAGGAAAATGTCCAGAACATTCAGGTGAGTGCTGGCGCCAAATAATGAATAAAGTCTGATGAAGAAATCATGTGTTGTTGTTTACAGCACATCAACACAAGCTCTTAAATCTACGCCTGTGTAGTCTGCATGTATGGCACCTCTTTTTGATCCTCGGATATTTGTATAATTTTTGTTGGGTGTTGTTTTTTCAGTTGTGCGTGGTAGAAATGTCATCTCATCAACATGCTCACATGCTCCTTGTGACTTTTACAGACATTTTCCAGCTAAACTCTCCCTGGCTCTGTCTAAGACTTTTGCCTTCTCGCATACAGCCACTCCCTAAAATTTCAGGGAAATATCCGGAGTTCAGTGAAGGTTGGAAGGCAGCTGAAGACAAACAGATTACAAACTTGTTTGTGCTTTACCTTGACAACCCAGGGTGTGTCGCCAGGCTCTCCTCCCGCTAACTGCGGGCTGCTAGTGTCATGCTGTTGAACAACAAACCTCAGTTAACCTTAGTTTGCGGTAAACAATGTACAATGTTAAGTTGAAGCATTAACAGCATGGACAGAGACTGTGCTGAGGTCTATAGGTGGAAACTTACAAATTTGGGGGGAGGAACAGCCACATTAAGGCTCTTGAGTGCCACCTCCAGGCCATTTTGAGCACAGGCTACCAACCGCAAAGCTACAAAGAATTGCTGAGGGGAAAACAAGTACAGTGTATGACATGAACCTGGTGATCAGAAACACACCATGTGTATAAAAAAAACATGTTATTGTCCCCAGGGCAGTCCTTACCTGTTTGCTCAGAGAGCCTTTACGTTCAGAGTCTGCCAAATCCCAGATCTATGGAGACACACATATTGACCAGCAAAATATAAATACATGGCAGAGACAACAGAGAGAAATGTTTCCTCTCTTGATAATGCAAAAGTTTCACCTTCCCCAGGACCAGATCAGCCAAGCCCGACCTTTTCAGGAACAGAGCTGCATCTGCTGCCGTCACCCGCCCACTGCCAGTTGGATCAACCTTGACACAATCACATAAGTTAACACACAAACCCAAAATATAAACACACACAAGAACATAGAGTCAAGAGGTTACTCCATCTCAGAACATCAGTGAGTCAGCTGTGTCAAAGGTTGCACATCATTGCACAGACTGACGAAAGAAGTGTTTGGATTGGTGAGTGATGTAAAGGGAGAGAGGCTGTGCAGTCACTTGAATCAATACTGATAATAAACCAAAGCCATTTCTCCAGCAGTGTTAGTACCCTTTCATGGCCTCACTGTGAGCTCCCCTGACACATCGGGCAAAGTGAAGCATTATTAATTCATAGAGGTACTTCCTTTACTGGACACAGAGCCTGGAACTGATATTAGAGAAGAGGGATCACTCTACACAGCAATACTACATTTAGTTAAAGCTGGTGTTATAGTTTAAAGTAGAAATGTTTCAATATCAGTGAGAAGGCAAATCTATGTACTGGTCCAATACCATGTCGTCAAAGTCTATTAGTTTCACACAGATAAAACTGCAATCAATTTTTTAAATGCACTGATACCAGATAAATACTGGGCTGATACCCAAAGTCTGGTTATTGGAATCGGGAGAGGGAAAAGGGAAAATCCAGTCCAATAAGCACAATATGATGAGAGGTAAAAAAAATCTAATCATCTTGAAGTGACTATTTCACACAACAAGAACAGGCTCACTAGTTAAGGATATACTGAAAACTACAACTGAAAATCTATTAATGGTCTCAGGTAAATAAACAACTATTTTTAATTTGTAGAGACATATTTACATACCTGTCGATAGTATTTGTCATAAATGGGATTTCCACTGGAGAGCTGTTGAGGGAGAGAAAAAATCCACATCAAAAACAGTGGAATTGAAATGATTGGACAATTTTAAACATATTTATATACATTTAACTTTGTAAAACTACAACCACAGTTGATGCTGCCCGCTGAGGTTTGTGCATGAAATTGATAAAATCCCTAAACTTAAACTCAAATAACCTGTGACAGGACAAATTTAGAATTAAAAAGGCGAAATAATCAGCAAGTGTTTGCTGGCGACAGTGAGTGTGTTGTCCACTGAGCCAAGGCAGCTGACAAAAACAAGCAAGCACAAAGATTATAACCAATATGTTAAAATTCTGAATCAATTTAATGAACACGTGCAAAGACACAAACAGCTGAGCTCTCCACATGTCTGCTGGCTAGAAATGAACAGAGCGACTGATAACTGCTCAGACAGGTGGAACAAATGCAACACTGGATTCAGCTCACTGTGACAAAAAAAAGCTCTGAAAAGAACGGTTTCACCTTTAACGGAAAAAAAGCGTCTTAGTTTTTCCCAGAACAGATTTATCTAACCATAACCCTACAGTGCAGGTATGCATTTTCAGTCACAATGTCAGATTGGGGCTGAGTTAATCATCTGTTATTTTTATAATCATCTATTAATCATTAGGTCTACCTGTGAACGGAAAGCAGAAAAAGCTAATTGAAGGTGGAATAAAGATGTACATGTATCTTTCATTGAGGTTTGATAAAAGACTTTAACCATTTATCAAATATTTAAATGTTGGTTTTTAATCTAGGGTTAATCAAAGTTATATTTAGAAAGATCCACCAATGACTGTGTCGAAGACATTGCTCTTCCTCTAGATCTCTCTGATCTCACGTCAACAGTTTCTTCATCTGAACAACCAACTTGTCTTTTCAACCCTATTCCAACGTGGCTGTTTTACATTTAATTAACACTTCCGTATTAGAGCTAATCAATGTATCTTTAGTAACAGGCTATGTCTCACAGGGTTTTAAGGTTGCAGTAATTAAATCCTCTGCTTAAAAAAATACTCATGACCCAGATGTTCTAGCCAACTATCGACCTCTCTCCAACCTCCCCTTTGTTTCTGAAATCCTGAAAAAAGCTTTACCAAACAAATTATACTATTATTTGCATAATTAGTTAAACCATAGAATGATTTTAAGTTTTCCAATGAGGATTTAGAGAACTTCATTGCACAGACTCAGCACCGATGAGCATTACTAACCATCTTATCTATCTACTGATGTCCTCAGGAAATCGACTTTTATCTTTACCTGTCCTGCTAGATCTTAGCGCGGCATTTTAAACCATCAGTCACAAGACTTTATTTTAAAACCTGTCTGAAAGTGATCGAATATACAACTGTTTCTCGTCTCTCTTTCTCACCCTTCCCTCCCCCCATTTCTCTTCAACAGATGGCCGCCTGGTTTTGCTTGGGATTTCGTCCTGTTCAAAGGGAGGTTTTTTTCCCTCTGTGGTAACTTTTGGGTTTCTCTCTATAATGCTGTAATGGCTGAACTTGCAGTAATGTATATACGATTGTGGATGTTTGCACATGTCATATCCTTCCTCAACACCTCCCCCCCTTTCCTCTATAAGTAAAAAATGTCTACTGCTTGGCTGAACAGGAAAAGACTCAGCATTTCCTGTTTCGGACAGCTGAAACTGACAACTGATGGTTGTGCCTTTAAGCATCAGTTGCAGCGAAGGAAGAAAGGAGTTGACCCAGTGAATCAACTGGGGAGTGGCCTTTTACCAGTAAACGCTGAATCTGAATTCCTCCAGAGACATGCAAATAGACTGTCAACTGTAAAATGAAAAAAAGAAAGAAGAGTGTAAAGATCTGGTTGTGGGTGTCTGCCATTACAGCCTTGGAAGAACAAGACGACTCACAAGACAAATACAGCCTGTGATCTGTCAGCTCTGTCAACTGCCAATTTACAGGGAGATAACTGTGAGCAGACACTTATCTCTCTCTGACCAGTGCAACTCTTTTTCTCTGCGAGACACAATAGTGTGCCTGGAACTGTTGGAAGCTGTAACACTGTGCTCATTGTACTGGTGACCCTTTAATTGAGCACTGGAAAAGAAAAACACCCATCAACCATTCCCCTGCTATAGCCCATATAAAACTGCAGCACATGGGGACATACATTACAGAGCAGGAGGTGTCAGGCCTGTCTAGTTTGCTCGGGATACGTCACCACCTAATCCAGCCATGGCAATTAATACACATGGATCATTCCGCATTAAATCATCACACTTTGGAGCCGGGGCCGTCACAGATCTGAATCAAATTTGGCATCATGATTTAGAGAAACTTGTGGAAGTGATTTTGTACATGTTTATGGTCACAATTAAGTGAGATATGGGCGAACCAGTGTTAAACTTTGTGGGGGGTGCGCCTAGACGGGTGCAGGTATTTCCACATATACATATAAAGCCGCTTCCAAACATGAACACCAGCGAATGTTTGCTGGATAGGTACTGGTGTTTTTCCGCAGATTGCCTTTAGCACATGAAAAAACACAGCAGGAGATTCTCCGGTCAAAGGCGTTCACAACATCACAGAAATCTCCAGAAATCTATCTTTGTCTGTCATCTACTATATGGCTGCCCTTTTTCCTCCTGAGATATTTGAATTGTTTTAGTTTTGTCAGTTCTACGTTTGCCGCGTCTTTGGAACGTCATCAACTCACTCAGAGTTTTTACTCCAGATAAGGTCAGTAGATGATCTGTCTGGAGTTCAGTGCATGTCTGAGAGCAGCTTAAACGTCATAACTTAGAAACCTCCAAAACAGTTGACTGTGCTTAATTTAAGCATTGGCCCTGCAAGGTCCAAGAGGGTTTGAAACACTAGGCAGGGGGAGTAGCCACTTATTAAAAACAAAATTCATGTGTTTCATCAAGGAAAAGTGACTAAAGCAACTAAAACAAGGATGGTTGTCAATGTTGCAGCTTTTGGAACTCATGTTAGAGAGGTGGAGCTGTCAGTGCTGCTGGTGGCAGACAGCTCCTGTCTGTTGTCTGGAGGCTGCAGTGGCTCAGGTAACAAGTCACACACGGTAACCTACTTATTAGATGTGGTGCCCATTTACTCTGCAAAACAAAACACATCGTCTGTGGGTTTCAATGCAGCAGCACTGACATTTAGTGACAGTAGATGCTGCCACAAGCTGCTCAAGTTCACTTCCCCTAACTGGTTGCAAAACAGCTGTCACCAGCATTTTTGGTTTTCTTTATTCCCTTGGTGTCATGGAACCCTAACTCCCACAGCAGCTAACATGCTAACAGTTAAACGTTCACCTCACAAAGGTCACAGGGAAGACCCTAACCCAGTCCTGGAGCCTGTTTACCTCTGGTTACAGCCTCTCACACACTGGTTCCTCAGTGTAAACACATAGCAAGAGGAGGACAGTCGCAGCCTAGGCCACAGCGTGAATGTGTTGAACTTGCTTCGATGTTTTTAGAGGAAAAACAATGTTAGCGTTAAGGTTGAACCGGCAGAAACATGACAGCAGAGCCACAACAGAGCCACACATGGGTTCCTCTCGTATCAACACCTCTCCAACCAACAACAATTAGCCTGCAGCCCAACGAGGAAGCACAAACCGTAGCTACACACTGTGAGAGACGAGAAGGAACCAACGTGACGCTGAAATGTCTAACTCAAGTCTGATATAGCGACTCGAAAACAGCCCAGCACTGCACACTAACTAGCTGGTAGCTAGCATGCTAGCTAACTAGCTACGCCCTTACGCAGTCCCCAAAGAGATTAGGCAGAAACTTTTCCCAGTCACAGCAGGACCACACGAAACCCGAGAAAGAGCCACCGGGGTCGGGGAGAGTGCGCATTATCTGCCCGGCCCGGTTCCGCTAACACCGCAGGAATGTCCCCGGGCAGGGCAGACATGGCTCGAAGAAGGTTTTGCGCTCGTAATGTTTGAGTTGTGAGACTGTGTTACCTGAGTAAGAGACAGAGAGGCAGCCATAGTGTTTCTGTTTCCCACCGCTTTCACCCTGCGCCGCTGCCACACTCACACAGACAGAGGCCGCTGCAAAACACGGAGCTGGACCCGCACCTCCGGCCTCAGGCCCGAACTCAGAGCCGGGAGCCAGCGAGAGGAGGGTTTAATCATCCAGAGTCATGGGGGATCCACTTCACTAACATGCTGTTGCTTTCTCGCCTTTATAATAATATAATATAATATAATATAATGGGAAATAAATTCAAAAAATGCCTATATTTAAATGTATTTAATTCTAACCCAAAGATTCTCAAAAATGACATTTTAGTTAAAACTGTACTTTTTCCAGTATGCAGTGTGTCTCTGAATACACTTCAGGTGCCAGGTTATTGTTTATTTATCTCTATTATTATTATTATTACCATTACTATCTATGTACGTATCTGTATTTTAACCATTAGTTTTCTTGCTGTGCAGCACTGTGTACTTTGTATTGAAAAGTGCTCTATAAATAAAATTATTATAATCATTATTAGAAGTTGTATTATTTTAATTTAAGTACTAACAGCTCCTTTTCTTTTCGTGCTTGGATGATGACGTACCTTAGAGTTTAGTCTGTTCAAGTCCATGCAGCGAAGAACCAGTGACATAGGCTCAGTACTCTCTCTTCAATAAACCCCAGAAACATCTTACAGTGATATTCTGTAAGAGGCAGTGGCCTGGGTGGGTGGGGAGTGTCTGTTGTTGTTGTTGTTTTATGTTGCTTTCCTTTCTTTTTAGTGATTTTTAAGATGTATGTTAAGTATCTATCTATCTATGTTTTGTGTGCATATGTGTTTGCATTTCCAAATATATTATAGATTTGAATGACACATTTGAATTTGCAAAGTAGCTGGTGACTTCAGCTGTCCGATCAATGAAGTGGAATAAAATAGTATGTTCCTACTCAAAGGTGGCAGAGTACAAGTAAAACATATTTATATAAATTACGGTATAGGTAGAGTATATAATGCAGAAAAATGCCACCAAAACAAATAACTACAATTACCGCCTCTGACAGTTGACCATCAAAATCAAACCAGTTCATTTGTGTCCAACTAGACATTTGAAGACATTTTCCGAAAGGTATTCTTGAGATATCGCGTACAAAAGAATGGGACAAACTCACAACCCCAAAAACTTGCCTATGGTCAAGTAAAGGTCCAACAGGCCTCTAACATCCATGCACCGTTTGGCCCTCAAATTCAACTGAGACTTATATTTATGATACAAAATAAAATTGTAATAATCATTTATTAAAGACATGAAACAAAGAAGCACATTTGCTCATTTTCTTCCAGTTGTTTTTATTGGACAGTTCACCTTCCTATCATTTTAGTTTTTTACACAGCAACATGAAAACCTTCCCGATTCAGTTACTACCATTAGTACAAAATGTATCTTTTACAAAAGGATAATTTCTCAGACTGTTTGTGACAGTGTGTGTGTGTGTGTGTGTGAGTTGGGGAACAGCAGTGCAGAGATAGCGACATCAGAAATGAGGAACCAGGTTGTGTGCGACAACAATGAGTAAACCTAAAGAGAGTGTGTACCAAGTGAGCGGAAGCTTTGCTGCTACTGGAATGCTCTTAATGTACATCAGAGTTTAAGAATAGTTGATTTAAGCATTATCACAGTATGTGCAATGAAGTGAGAATAGTGTTAATTTACAGAACAAAAAAATGTAAAGGATTTTATCATGAAGCATTCCATGTTACCATCCTATGAACAAGTATATATCGGAAAAGTTGTCAAACTTCTGGTGTTGGTTCTTATGCACTCCTCCTCATCCTTATGCCCCGAACCCTTGTTTGAATCAGTAGGGTTTAAATAAGCACAGACTGAATAACCTGCACCATGAAGTCTAACCCTGTTGACTCCTGTGAGATCTACATAAAGGAAGAGGCAGACGAACAGGCCTGACGACAAAAGATTAACAAAAACAAGTGACACAGATTAATGAGACAAAACACATGAGGTAAACAAAACATGTACATGGTACCATCCATATAGCAAATATAGCTTTTCATATCACCACAACATTAAACTTCATTAAAACCCAAATTTTTGCAGAAACAGAAATTACAATTGACATGTTTCTGCTGTGAAACAAATTCCCGGTCCTGTCAGACATCTTCATTCTTTTCTATTACTATTCCTCATTTAATAACAATAATAATAGTAGTAGCACAAGGAAACAGGGAACAGAACTCTCATTTTCACACATTCCCTTGCTTTGTAAACAAACAATTGAGCAAACCCCATCCCACCCCACCCCACCCTACCCTACCCCACCCCACGGTATCAGTCACGAGGGTCGATCATCTCAGTCACCAGCCGCGTTCTGATTGGCTTACTGACTCACACAGTCAGGTTCTTTTCTCAGCAGTTTATAACTCATCCTTGAGTTTAGAGTCTGTGCCATCATCCTCCTCTTCCTCCTCTTCCTCCTGCTCTTCCCCCTCCTCCTCTTCTTCCTCCTCCTCCTCTTCATCCTCATCTTTCTCTTCTTCCTCCTCCTCCTCCTCTTCCTTTGCCTCTTCTGTCTTCTTCATGTCGTCCTCCTCCCGATTCTTTCTGTCCTCCTCCTCTTGGGTTTCCTTCATCTTCTTTTCTGCATCCTGGAGTACACAAACAAGCAGTTTAAAATAAATAATTATTTTATGTGTAAACTTTCTTTATGCATTCACCACAAGGCGCTGAACTTAAAAAGTTAGTACACACATACAAAATAAAGCTATATGGGCAGCACATAGGGCTACATGCAGTTGGAAAACTAGTAAAGATGTATGATTTTTGACTTGCCTTGGTTTTTCCCCATGTGTCGTTGCCTACTTCCTCTGCCAGGTTTGGGTCATTGGTGATCAGGAAGTTGTCGAAGATCGTACCAGACTTGACCTTCATAAAATAAAAAGCAAATGTTACTTTCAGGTAGTTCAGGCAACTTAATAAAAATAAAGATACATACAATAAATAGTTTCCTGTTTCAGAATGAATATGATTAAACCAAAAGTCATATGCTAGTTTGTTGTTCTTAATTTCAGCAAACTGACAATGAAGCAGTAAATAAGAGAATCCGCCTCAGTGGGCTCTTACCTGCCACAGGTCCAGTCCAATCACACCAATGCTGTCATATTTATAGATCTCAGAATCGGCTGTGTACTCCGGGTTGTCAATCTCAGGATGGATCCACTTGCCCTTATAGGCAGGATTGCTGATTTCTCTGGGCTTCCACTCTCCCTATGGACAGCACACAGCGAGGGAGGAACCTGTTATTATATTGACTATCGATGATTCCTCTTCAGAGGGATTAACTCTCTTGGTTTGCTTCTCTTTTACATATTTATTCCTCTATTGCCTCGGTTCCCAAACTGGGGTACATGTACCCCAAGGGGTACGCGAAGTGGTTCAGGGGGTACGTGGGGAGAACATTTTATCTGCGTTTTCAAAGAGAAAAAGCCCATTACATTTTCAAACTGAGCTATAAATAATCGTGCAATATTAAATAGTCTGAATAGCCAACTCGCATTGCCAAAAATACCCATATTCTGCAAAATAATTACACTGCCAAAAAAAGTTACAGGTAGGTTAGTGACCGTTAGTCAAAACTAGGGATGGGCATAATTAATCGACAAACTATTAATTGATCCTTAAGAATTTCGTAGATGACATTATTTTGTCATCTCTGATTATTATAAGTCCTGAAATCCCTGACAATTTCAAAGTTTCAAGTGTTATAGGCTGTATACGTGTGTCGGGGGGGGGGGGGGTACGTAGCTGGAGATTGAATGTCTGAAGGGGTACGAGACTGTAAAAAGTTTGGGAACCACTGCTCTATTGAATGCATGAATCTGTAGCTCAAATGTGGGGTTGATTCCAAAATATTTGTTTCTAAATATCTAATTCTATTTTTATTCTAGTTATTTCTCTCTTATTTTTCCCTCACCCTATTTTTCAAGGAGTACTTGAACATTTCCAATTGTGGTTATTTTTTCATTCAATGTAAAAAAAATGCAAAAAACTAAACAACATTGTTACATTTTCTGTCACAGAGGGGCCCTCACCTAGGATTTGGCGCCCTCTATTGGCGCTGCTTTAGGCCACAGCAGTTGAGCGTCACCAATCTCAACTTCCTACTGATGAGTTGTCAGACCTTGATGGAGACCTATAAAGTCGATACGCGTTGGTCTGTATAGTTGCCTACATGCTCAAGGAGTAAACTAATTCTACCATCTCATCAAGACTACTGGGATCTCATTTTCTCTCACACACAGGACCAAAACAAATGATGATTCTATTTAAAAGCCATTATTTTACTAACATATATTTGATTGTATTTCATCTGCATGTGTCAAGTGGAGTGACCATGTCTGCAGTTAAAGTTAGCGAGAGAACATTTCAAATTTTGTTATTGCATTTACTGTATGTATTGTAATATTTTATAACAAATCAATTACAATTAACTTTTGCTGATATTGAAACACACTTGGTATCCATAATCCCATTTATAGTAGTAGAAGTGTTAAATAAATCCAATTTTCCGATCGGTCTAATGATGATGAATGATTTAAGTGAATCTTTGAAGGCACCATATAGAACATTCGTTGTAGTAGGTGTATTCATTATTTGCTGCTCACCTTGTAATCAGGGTTGGTGACCATAGGTGGCTCCCATTCTCCATCCATCTCTTCGTCCCAGTCATCGGGCTTCTTTGCATCAGGATCAGGGATGTTCTCAGGTTGGTCCCAGTCCTACAAAATGAAATGGTTTTATCCAAAGTAAATTACAAGCGAAGGACAACACTACAGCTTCAGTAGGAATGTGGAAAGTACTGTTAAATCTGTTAGATAAGAAAAAGTGTAGGAGATCAGCTTAAGACTTGCACCCAGTGCTCGTTAGGTGTGTTAAGGTGTTAAGTGTTTGGACAGGATGTGATCTCAAAAGAGTTGGGATGACTCCAGTGAGCCGTATAAACAATTATATTTGTTATAAGGGTTTGTTTCATAGACATAAACTGAATTCTGTTTGTCAAGATTAAAATTAAAGTTTAGAGGTAGAAGAAAATAGATCCATAATGATGAAAAATGTATGAAAAAATAGAGAATCCTTGAATGGCGCAAACATACTGACCTCTGTTTTCTTGTCTTCAGGGTCGGGAATCTGCTCCCTGTCGTCCCAGTCCTCTGGCTTTTTGGCCTCTGGGTCCTTAACTTTTTTAGGGGGCAGGAAGTCCCAATCTTCCTCCAGATTGCCAGACTCAACCTTCTTATTGTCGATTTTGACTTCGTAGGTGTTGTCAGGGTTGACGATCAACGTGTACAAGTGGCTGTACTCATCATCCTGCAGGGCAGAAGGGAAGAGGTATCAGCTATTGGGATTTTGTCTTAATGATTAGCATATAATGTGTTAGCAATGCAAAAAAACTCCCACTTTTGACATGTCTTTGCTTGATTTCGATGAAACAATCATGCATGATAAATAGTAAACACTTTAGCCTTTTCCCAGTTAAATATGGACACAACATCATTTACTGAGGTCTCACCTTGCATCTGATGTCCTTGTTGATCAAATGGTTCTTGCCTTGGTAGTTGAAGATAACATGAACCTTCTTTGTGCCAGGGCCACAAATATCAGGACCTAAACAAAATCCACAAATGAAAGTGAAAATGTTAAATCTGCTACTTCAGTTAGGAGCCGAAACTAAGCAGAGATGACAAAATAAATCAAATAATCAATACAGACATGTGTTTAAATTATGACTTGTCTGGGTACATAAAATATATCAAGAGCCGTAAAACTGAGAGAACGAAAGAGATCTTCCAAACCTATCAAGGTGTCTGCTCTTACAGGTTATACTGTTCACTGAGGAATAATCATATTAGACAGAGTCAAACAGAGGGAAGTGTCCAAACTTACCAAACATGATGTTGTAGACAGAGTCCCCATGCATGGCCTCCTGGTTGAGGGAGGAGGGGAACAGTTTAATGTAGCCTCCACCGCAGTCAATGCTCTGCTCATGTTTAACCGTGAACTGGATGACCAGAGGCTGGCCCTTGTTGCTGAAGTCATCAAAACGGGTTGACACGGCGTAGAAGCGGGCGTCCTGACTCGTCTGCAGACCTGCAGCAGAAACAGTGTCACTGCAATGTGTCTGTCGTGAGTAAAAATCCAACATATGGCAAGATACATCCATGTTGTTTCAGTAGAAGTGTGCGGGTTAGTTTGAATTTGTAAATTTTCACTAGCCTATTCACAAGCGGCACAAAAAGAGAGACAGTCTGGGATGATGTCATGTAGAGACAGATACTGGTGCGGCTCTAGAGACAGTGAGGAATGGAACCACCCTCAAACTCACTGACTGAACCCCCTGGAGATTTCACTGGGACATGGGCTCATTTTCCGAATCACAGCTAGAAGCCCTACATGCACAATAAACACATTTGCATAGAACATCGAGATGTGAGCCCACAGACTGAATAAACTACAGCACCAAAAACTGTCCATTGAGTCATTCCTTTTATTTTGCCTCGATGTCTGACTCAGTAAATGTACATTGTGCCTGTAGTGTCACTGGAATAGCATTATCATGAGCAGCCTAGTGGTCCAGTGGTTAGCACCCGGTTGTTGACCAGGACCTTTCTGTTTAGAGTTTTGTATGTTCTCCATAAAAAGTAATCGGAGAGTGTACATTGAGCGTCGGTGTGAATATGAGGATGAATGTTTGTTTGTCTGTCGGCCCTGCGATACGCTAGCGACCTGTCCAGGGAGTACCCGCCTCTCGCCCAATGTCAATGACATACAGCATCGAGATGTAATGTTGTTCGACGAGCTACAGTTGCAGTGAAAGAAACAGATTTAAGAGAAATGGAAAGTAACAAAATTGGGAAGTGCCAATCAGATCTGACCAGGGGCGGGGTCAGGGGCAGCTTTTTTATTTGAATTACACGATGTACTTGACAAAGGAACAATTTTCAAATATATTCAAGGTACAGAGGTAACAGTTAATAAATCTGAACCAGAAATTGTGGATGTAATTGGAGATATAATTGGCCCCTCTGTGTAAATTGTGGCCCCTATTTGGCCCCGAATTTAGAAAAGTCCTAGATCCGCAACCGGTTGTGACAAGATTTAACATTCTTTACATGGGCTTTGGCCTAATGATAAATAAAAAACATAATGGCACCTAAGATTTAAACATGTTGATTGTCTTACACATGATCCACCCTG
The DNA here is from genome assembly GCF_947347685.1 of Pleuronectes platessa. Taxonomy (NCBI): domain Eukaryota; kingdom Metazoa; phylum Chordata; class Actinopteri; order Pleuronectiformes; family Pleuronectidae; genus Pleuronectes; species Pleuronectes platessa. Next base: position 14,794,968 of record NC_070634.1, read on the forward strand.
TAAGATTAAGGTTATCATTATCACCTTTATCGTTCTCTGCATCTCCATAGAACTTCCCTGCAGTCAGGACAAACGCGCCGTAGTCGGTCTTGTGCTTGGATTCCACCCAGCGACTCGTCCAAGAATCTGCACAGACAAGTTTAGGGTCAGGTTTAAAAAAAAAAAAAAAAAAGACTCACAAGTAGCTGCACATCCTCCACTGATGGTGCATCGGTGCAGGTGCAATGGGGATGTGCATGGATTGTGGGGCTGATTTCACAATCCACACCGTGTTGGGACAATGAAAGTGTTGGCGATAGAAGGAGGAGGACTGCTAGGTGAAGGAGGGTGATGAATGAATGACTGACCAGGGCAGAGATGAGGGGGATGGGGGAGGAGAGAGAGCGTGTGATGATGGCTGGGGAGGACGGGAGGGAGGGAGAGGGGTCAAAGATGAACGGCAGTGATGTAGATTCGAGATGTAAGAAAATAAGAAATCAGGGAAGCAATGTATCATTTAAAAAAATACAGGTGAAATCCTAACATAACATTTTAATCAATCATTCATTCGGTGCGGCCAACACAGGAGGAGTCCGCCGGTTCACCACGCACTCACGACAGTAACGTGTCACATATTAATTTAAAGCAAAGCACGGGTGAAAGATAAACTATATTCTTCAGGGTCAAAGATCTCACCTCCATCTTCAAATTGCTCTCGGAGATACACAGAGGACTCGGCCAGGACGGACGCGGCCGACACGGACAGCAGCAGCAGCAGCAGCGACAGGGCAGTCATACTGACGAGCTGACACCCCGAGGAATACAAACAAGCTACAAACCTCAGCTACGAACACCAAGCGAGTGCGTGTGGCGTGTGAGCGGCGGGTGTGTCGCGGCTCCGCTCCGTCAGACAGTGATGCAGCTGCGGGGAGAAGAAGCGCAGGGATCGGCCGCCGCTCGCCTCTCGCTTCGGAACAGATGTCTGCACCTGATTGGACGTCGCCTCCCAGCCTCAACCAGGAAGCGCGGAGGCTCGCGGCCAATGGGAGGAGACCACGCGTTTGCTTGACACACACCCAGGGAAGTGATGATGATGCGCTGCGTGAGAATCAGGAGAATAGACATCACACAATAAACACGAATATACCACAATAACTCGTTAAATGTGAGTCTTTAAAATGAATATGGAGTCAAAGTCCTTCACCGTTACTTGTCCAATCGGGACTAGATTTAACTGGATGAACTAAATACTGTGTAAAACAGAAACATTAATCCCATTCAGAGCACACAATTTACACTCAGATGTTATAACATCCTCTTATTGATTTATATGTATTGTTTAGGTGTATTTAGTTAATTAGGGCCCGAGCAATGACAGGCACTGACAGACACTGAGGCCCTATTGAAATTGTAGGGATCATTATTATTATTATTATTATTATTATTATTATTATTATTATTCAGGCAAATTAATTGGCGTTTTGAGGGCTTTAACATGCTCAAATTCTTGACAAAATATGCAGAAAATTAGGAAGTGGTGAAAATGTACGTATTCTGGAGAAATTTTCAATGGCCGTGGCAAAATGGCTCAACGGTGCCTACCGAGACCCCCGGAACGTGTTCACATTGACCGATTTTTTATTTATTTTTTATTTATATCTTCTTTTTTTTATTCCTTGTGCTAGTTGATGGGAACAATACGTCATTTATTTGATCACCGAATATAAACTGGAGGGTTTTGCATGGCATTCGTCTTAGTCCCCATCTTTTCTCATTACCAATATAATGATCTATGGTCATCTTGTTTTTGCAGGTGTATAACATGCCCTTTAGGACAACTGATATTTGGTGATGGCAATTTAACTGTTAACTGGTTAACGTGTGTGCGGCTCATCAGCCTGGTCTCCCTGATGCACAAGGTACTATAGAGAACAAATACCTCTGCTTAAGACATCATTTTTTTTTCCAGAAAAAACATTATTCCTTTACTGATGCAAGCTCTGCACATTCATCCTGCACAGATTAAGCAAAAATGCATCTTTAGTGGATGGGCACTTAAATACACCTGTTGGGCTGCAATTTCCTGATTATTCTAAAAGAAAAAAATTAAATGCAGAGAACCCTTTCTTAGTGCCCAAGCTGATTAAGATTAAGATTAGGATGCATTTATTTGTCCCAAACACATGCACAGACACACTCATGCAGGTAGGGAAATTTAACCTCTGCTTTTAACCCATCTGGTGCAGGACACACAGAGCAGTGAGCAGCCATGTACGGCGCCCAGGGAGCAGATGTTGGGGGAGTAAGGTGCCTCGCTCAGGGGCACTAGACAGGGTAGGGAGAATCCTCTTGGATTTTTGGACAGATCAATCCAGGTTTGTCTTTTTGTTGTTTCTCCGTGGAGTCGAACCAGAGACGAACCAGAGACCTTTTCTGCCCATAGTCCAAGTTACTGCCACTAGTCCACCGCCTCTCCGATGCCATGTCACAGTCAGAATGTAAGTTATTCCATTGACTATCAATGAAAACAGCATATATAATAGTCACATTTGAGAACTTGAAATCCGTTCATTAAAATAACAAGAAATCAATTATTAAAATTGTAGCGAACATTGTTCATCTGTTGATTAACGTAGAAGTTTTGTACCAACCTTGGCATGAGGCATGAAAATAGGCACCATGCAGAAGAATAAGAACAACAAATGAATCACATTAATCCATTAAATAAATGAAGAAACAGTGTTGTTGGCTTACTCATGTTGTTTATTTTCTTTAAACAATTTCTGTGATCATTTCCTTCCATGTTCTTCTCGTGATCTGAACCTTTGAGCTTTAGATTAAAATCTCTAAAACAGATCAACTCACAGCAGTGTGAGTGTATAGACAGTCAATAAATAAACTATGCCGCAAGGTAAAATTCTGCATATCAAGCAATGTTGATGACAATAATAAACAATGTATCAGATTCAGATAAACCTCCGTAAAATGACTGAGATAAAAAGTAAATGAACAATATGTCTGAAATTAGAAAGCTGATATTGAAATGGTCATATCAACCCCTGTAAAAATTTCAAGTAACAATTCCATCACCGCTGTTACACACTGTTCACAAAGTCACATAATGTTCCTGACAAGCCAAATTAAAGGCTTATTGAAACATTAAGTGTGCATTGAAATAATTCCCCAAAAATCCTCATATGGAGTAAAATGTACAAAAATGGCACATAATAAAGCTGATACAAGTGTAACTTCTGACATGCAAATACTAACACATGATGTTTGACCTTTATTAAACATCAAAAAAACAATTCAGGACAGCAGACACGAGAAATATGAAATCAAGAATGACATACACTGCACAACCACTGATACCGTGTTCTACACTTTTTCATCTCAACACTGTGAGGACTGAAACCATGCAGGTGGAGAAGAGCAGCCACACTGAACATGATATCTGTCTCTGTCTGGCATGAACACGTCTCCTGCGACGCCACAGACGTCCGCAAGGTGGGCCTCGCTGATTTTTTCTATTAGCGCTGGACCTGCTCTGATGTCTGGCCTCTTCTGAGACACCTAGACAGGCACATGTATCTGAGTGTGATTGTGTTTGTGTGCGTGTGTGTGGAGGGAGGAGGGGGGTCTCTCTCTCTCTGTCTGTCTCTCCTTCTAGGGGAGAAAGAAGTTGATCCTCTGGGGTATGGACTTGCATCCCTGGGCTGAGAACAGTCTCTCCTCTTTAGGGAGATACAGCATCGCCTTGGCCACCTCGTCCAGCGTAGCTTCGTCTGTCTCCAGACCTCGGGCTGCGTAGGCGTCCCGTGCACAGAGCTTCACGTGGCGGTACTCCAGAGGCATGAAGGGCACGTAGAAGTCGATCAGGTGGCCGGACATCATCTCGCTCTGTGCAAACCCGCCTAAAAGAGAACCGCACAGAAGAAACTTATCACAAAGCTCCACCAATCCATATTTTGTATTAGGTAGAAATGACTAGCTTTAGTGCTAAAGCATAACTACTAACACTGATCCCACAAAGAAACATCACCCCTGTGTGCAGCTCTGTGCAGCTTCCAGCTATTTGTTTTGGTCCAGCACAACAGTTGAGTGAATTTAATTCTAACTCCCCCCCATCGCTCATGTCATAGAGACATGCAGCTCCCAGATCTGACTCAAAAAACCTGCTGCACACCTTGAGATTCCATCGTTTCAGTTCGTAGTCGATGCTCCAGGTCTTCCATACCAATGTCTTCTCGATTTTGACCTGAGTGCCAGAAGTCCAGTGCTACATCATTGATCGTTGCCCCACCAATATTACTGTAGAAAGAACAGAAACAGCGAAAAACACGAAGGGGAGGAGAGTTTAGTATGTAATTTATTACTAGTGTTGGTTTATTTGTTTGTTTATCAGCCAGATTATTCAATTACTACTTAGCATTTTTCCACAAAACTTAGTGGAAGGATGACAAAGAGGTGAGTCAAGTTTTTTTTTTTTCTGTTATTTTATTGCCATTTTTCCTTTCACGAGGGAAATTGGGAGAGAGAATGGGGAAGACACACAGCAAAGGGCCTGTTGAGAACCAAACCCGCAGCTGCTGCAGGAGGAAAGGTTGCTTGTGATATTTTCACAAAATGGATCTTGATAAAAAAAATCTGCCACTTTTGAGGAACTGCTGTCTATGAGTGTGTGAAAGTTGGTTCAGTTTGAATGGTTTTAAGGTGGAATGATTGGCCTGGGCAGGTTTTCCTCTGAAAGCAAGTGCTCACTTCAGTGAACTCTAGTTACCAAATAAATAATACAAATTCAATATGAGTGTTACCATTAGAGTTGTAATGATCCTGAGCCTTTCCTAAATCATATCACTAAAGTGAAAAATGGATTTCTATGTTTGATTTAAAAGATTATCCATCACCATAAATTAGACATGAGTAATGAAAATATGAAAAATCCATAAAGAGAGCGAATGGAGACAGAGGAGGAAACATCCTTCAGCACAGATGAGCTCTCATAATATCTGGGCCAGAGGCACGATACACTGTGGGTGTCTGACCCAGCTTCAACAGCAGTAAAGGACCAACCTGAGGAAGAGGAAGATGGCTCTGCGGTAGGTAACCCCATCCACGTTGTCATAGTGATCCATGTAGGGCTTGATGGCATCGATGAGGCCTGGGTGAAGCTTCTCAGCCTCGTCGAAGATGAACAGAGTCTGAGCGCAACGCAGCACCATGTCCCTGATGGCTTCTCGTAGCTGTCCCTGAATACAGAGAGAACGACAAAACTGCGGCGTGAAAACTCTCCAACATCTCTAAACATTACCAGAGAACATGAAGACAAAATAGATTTTGTATTTGTGTGTTTTCAGTTAATTTATGGGTGAAATTTTGTTTCAAACTTACGACATTTTTAATTACAGCTGCTATAGTCGCCAGATCATCTCAAAAATATTAATTAATGCTAAATTAAATACTGGTGAAAGGTTTTAAAAAAAAAGAAGCAAGACATTTTAATTATAAAAATCTACCTGTCTTTGCATTTTGCTACTTTACGTAAGAATTATGTTTCGTTGCACTTCAGTGATTAGGGAAAGTTAATTAAAAGTAAATTGTAATTTAAATTTGTATCACTAATATTATTAACCTACAACACTGGTTTTTATCTGTTATCATTTATGATGGAGACCTTCTCGAGACACGTGGACACAGCAGTTCAGAATTCAGAGTTCATATTTACAAACATGGCAAATTCTGATAAAAGTGTGGCAACATAATTTTGAACTCTAATGCAGCGATTGTGTAAGAATGTGCCTGGATGGGACCGTTTTTGGCAACGATGACCTGGTTTGATAAATGCCAGGGTCCAAAATAGTAGTTAGAACACGTAGGATCAATGTCTGATTACGGTGGTTATCTTTCATACGCTGAATTACAAAACTTAAACTAAAAATTGACTAAGTGAGCGGGCTTCCAGCATGTTCCTGGCACAGAAGTGGGGCTCTGTATGTCTCACCTTGTACGTGTCCACCAGTCTGGCATGTGGGAAGTGGAACGGGGCAATGAACAGTCGGACACACTCACTCTTCACCCCGTCACGATACAGGTTATCAGCAATGATCCGGGCCACGAAGTTCTTGCCTGTGCCAGACCAGCCATGGAAGGAGAGGGTGAGCGGCTTGTTGGACTCTGGGTTGTTGATAAAACCCTGGATGGCTTTCAGGACCACGGACTGAGCCAGGTGCTGCCCGTGGAGCTTCGTCTGAAGGTCCCATGCCAGACCTGCGCCATGTGTGCACAAAAAGATAAGAGGAAGCTTCTGACTGACAGTGATAGAGAAAAACTAATCTAAGCAATGGAGCAGTGTTCAGACAATAATTTTCAGACAAAAATCAGTGCTGAAGTTTCTGATGGGTTGCTGCTGGAGAATTACATTTAAATGTACCACTACTACTACTACCAGTTATTTCATTATTGGCCATTTGTATTCCTTTATTGCAGTGACACTGTGACCCAAGAGTACTCAGCAGTCATTTTACATTTTTACATGAGTACTCAGACGTCATTACTACATTATTACACGTGCACTCTGTAATCTTTACAAGACTATTAAGAGAGTATTCAATACCCATCGGTTAGATCACAACAACCTTAAATTTCGAACCTCATTTTGATCCCAACTACACTCGTTTTGATCCCAACAACACTAGTTTAGTGACTGTATCTTATGTGGTTGATACTCTATGGCACAGACAGTGAGACAAGCAGACAGACAGACAAGCGGACAGGCAGGAAGACAGTTGTTGAACTTGTTGTTTAACATATTTTAAATAAATAATATTTAAGAGCAGTCTAGATCCGGTCCTGGCTGCAAAGAGCACTACCTGTAATGTTGTTGGTTATCCTGCAGTCTCCAGACTCACAGCACTGGCCCAGGCTACAGTACCACTGGTGCAGCAGGCTGGTGTAGTCCTGAGGGAAACCTGCCCACAGGTCCCGGCTGGGAACTGTTCACACAAACAGAACAACACAATAAATCAGCTTTTACTCCTGACGACCTGATGGAGCCCGACGAGCACAAACACTGTCGTTATGTGGCAGCTGCAGATACGCTCCTGCCTCCCCTGTGCCTGTGTCCTACCCGTAGGTCCTACCTTGCTGTGTAGCATCTTCCTGGTTGGGCTGACACTCGCCCTCCCAGATGTTACAGTAAATGTAATTGAAATAGTAGCTGGACACGTTGGAGATGCTGTCGAGGTGGAAGAAGTGGGCCTGTGCGGACAGAGCCCAGAGCAGAGGCAGCAGCCACCGCACCAACATCGGGGAAGAGGCAGGTCGCACCGGAAGCCTCCTCGGTGTCTCCGCTTGTCATCAGCGGGGATGTGTTGGTCTGCAGGCGGCCCTCATGCAGCCTGATCTGAGAGGGGGGGGCTGCTTCCTCCTCCCCCAGCTGGACCAGGGAGCGGGGGAGGGGCGCTCGCTTAATCAATGTGTGCGGCGCTTGTGGGCGGGAGCTCTCCAAACATATAAAACAGCACTTTACCACCCGCCCTCACGGATTTACTGAAGTGTAATGTGCATATTCGGCCGGAAGGCAACTTGCCTGAATGGTTCTGTTTTAGAGAGTAGAGCTCAAACAGCCTGGTTCCGGAAGTAAAAATCCCATTCTGATTGAATAGTGTGGTACGGTGGCCGAGAGTGCGTAACGCACTGCAAATTAACAAAACATATGTCGAAAAAACGACTTCATTAATTTGTTGAGGCTGCAAAGGAAAGTCTCAAAGCCCGTAAATATAGTAAAGCGCTGCAAATAACGAAAACGACACCGGAAATGTTTCCTGGGGGCCCAGAAAAAGGGATGAACCTGACTGTAGTTCGGTGCTGTGTTAAGTTATTGAATTGTGCTACTCGTCATTGGTGATGGGACTCATTGATAACAACTAGAAATATTGTCTTATTTAGGATATAGATTTATATCGTTAACATTAATCTATTGCCATTTGCCCCGCCCTTTTCTGGTATCCCCCCCTAGAAATCATCTGATTTAACAAGACCCAATGTCAAGATACACCTGACTAAGAGAAATCACAAACTAAATGTGGCAATTACGATATAAGGAAGGAACAAGAAGGGAGCACTTAGGTGAAAGCAAATTAAGTATAATTAAGAAATATTTTTAAGATAACTGAAATAAAACACTGAACATTTGTAGTGGTAGTATGGTTCTCAGCAAGATCAAGCTCTTCTATTAAGTTGGCTGGAGTTTCATGATGTGGAAAATCCCCACATCATACAAATTATTTAATTCAGATGTATTAATTCACAATCAAGCAGTGAATACGTTAATAAGGGGACATTTAAAAAAGAATACATCAATTAAAAAGAGCAGACAAAACACAATTTAAGATCTTGAAAGTCCAGTTCGGTCTCCTCAGTCTAGTCTTTAGTTCATCAGCCTCTTTTAAACTGTTGATTTTTAAGAGGCAAGTTCTATCCTCCTTCTCCCCATGAACCGGTTTTGTCCAACACTGTCTTCTCTCTCTCTCATCCTCTTGAGTCGGATTGGCCCCGTTTGCCCACTTGCACCTTTTCAAGTGGCCGCAAGTAGTTCCCTCCTTCTGACCGTGGCTTGGGAGTCTTTTGGCCTGTGATGTGGATAAGGAAATGATTTAACTCTTGATCTTAAAGCCTAAAGTGTAGCCAAAGCCTGTACCCACATGTATTATTCGTTCTAGAGACAAAGGAGAGCCTCCAGAAAAACTAAAAATAGTAAAATTTTTGCACATTGAATATATATCTCCATTCGAGAGACTTACCAGATTACACACAAACATTATTCCACCAGAGGTCGCAGCAGATCCACTTTACCACTACATGTGCTTAAGGGGCAGGAACACTTTATTGTCACTGTGGTTAATTTACTATTATGGTGGTAGACTTTCAGAAACACAATACTTAGACTTACAGTACAAGATATATTAAATGTCACCTTCCTGCCCGGTACCGAGGATTGTGGGAGACGGAGTTCAACGACGTGCAAATCTTTTTTCGTAGTGGATAAATGTTGTTGATTAGTGTTTCAATAAAACATTAGGATTTATAGTTGATTGTGGGGAAATAATTATGTTATTTCAAATATATGAGAGTAACCACATAGATACAAATTGTAATTTGTGATGTATACATTTATTTGTTTGGAAATCAATATCATGCTTAGGATAGCTTGTTAGGTAAAATGAAAAATGTATGAATGTATATTTAGAGTTTGAGCACTGACAGGCACTGATAGACAATGAGGCCCAATCGAAAATGTAAGGATTTATTTTTTTCAGGATTTTTTTTATTATACATTTGTTTTTTGTTTTTAACATAGTTTTTTTTTTTAATATTTATCTCCTGCGCAGAAGCGAACTGCGCACAGACACTGCTGACAAAAAAAACACAGAACGAAAGAGTCTTGGAGATCGTCTTTCCGAGTGTTCTTCATGGTCCAAATGCACCAGGGCTGTGGCCCGCCTTCAACTGTGAGCTAAGAAGATCAGATCACATGCTCCAACCTCAGTCATCGAACAGGAACGTGCTGAACATTTTATACTTCAGAATGTGCTAGGCCTATGGAAAGGAAATAAAGCTGTTGAGCAAAGGAGGCGAACTGCCACATCACACAAGCTGCACCAGCTTGATCTATTTCTTGACACGGATGGGCTTCTCAAGGTGGGAGGAAGACTCTGCCATTCAACTTTCTCTGACTCTGACTTCTCCCCATGAACCGGTTTTGTCCAACACTGTCTTCTCTCTCTCTCATCCTCTTGAGCCAGATTGGCCCTGTTTGCCCACTTGCACCTTTTCGAGTGGCTGCAAGTAGTTCTCTCCTTCTGACCGTGGCTTGGGAGTCTTTTGGCCTGTGATGTGGATAAGGAAATGATTTAACTCTTGATCTTAAAGCAGTTATTTCAAATTTTTAAATGCACATTCTGAACTGCACATAGCTGCAGATCCATATGGGACGGCTCTGTTCTTCCCTCTGCTTCACCCCTTCTAATCCTGATGACATCACACAGGGTTTTACAATGCCAAAGACTATATTATTCACATTACTTCTGTGCACTTCTCAAATAAACACTGTAACAGTAAACATTGATCAAGACAGGAAGATATTTCAAACTCCGGTTCCTACACCCCACCTGTTGCCACGTTTTGCATTCATTTTGGCAGGCTTCTCATCTCTCATCCCAGCAGGGCCCATGTTTGTCTTCTTTGTTGAGGGGTTCCCATTGGATGTGGGATCATGCCTGTCTCTCATCCTCTTGCACTGGTTTGGGCCCATTTGCCCACTTGCACCTTTTCGATTGGCTGCCAGTCGTTTACTTCTTCTGACCGTGGCTTGGGAGTCTTTTGGTCTGTGATCGGGATAAGAAAATGATTTAACTCTTGATCTTAAAGCAGGTATTTTAAATTTATTTTAATGCACATTCTGAACTGCTCATGGCTGCAGATCCATATGGGACGGCTCTGTTCTTCCCTCTGCTTCACCCCTTCTAATCCTGATGACATCACACAGGGGTATAAAATTCCAAAGAATATATAATTTACGTTACTTCTGTGCACTAGTCAAATAAACACTGTAACAGTAAACAATGATCAAGACGTTGGATCATGCCTGTCTCTCATCCTCTTGCACCTGTTTGGGCCTGTTGTCCCACTTGTGTCTCTTCGAGCGGCTGCCAGTCGTTCACTCCTTCTGACCTTGGCTTGGGAGTCTTCTGGTCTGAAATGTGGACAAGAAAATAATTTAACTCTTGATCTTGAAGCAGTTATTGGACATTTCTAAAAATTCACATTCTAAAATGCATTTGGCTCCAGAGCCATAGTTAATGAGAGTTGTATCATTTTTCCCATTGAACTCTGAGCAAAAAAACAGAATATTTACCAAAATGTTGAACTATTCTTCTACAATATAAAATGATCCAACAGAAAGATATTTCAAACACTCACCTTTTGCCAGACTTTGCATTCACTTTGCTGCCCTCCTTGGCAGTGCTGCTGGAGGAGTCCTCGTTCAGGGACATTTGCAGGATCACCTGGTCACCATGTCCTCCATCCTCAGAGCTCTGATCCTGGCAGATGTCCATCAGATCCTCACATGACTTCACACTGGAAGACAAATGAAACTGCTGAGCCAAACATCTTAATCACCTTATATTGCTTATATTTTGCAGCCATGTCCAACAGCACAGACTTACACAGACCATCTAAGCACACACTTACTAGAGGCTGTTTTTGTATGAACCTTGAAGGTGACTCATCGTGATGAACGGATGCTGGAGAATTCTGTCGGGGGTAATTCTTTCATACTGACTCGTCATCAGCATCTGTGTCATTAGGTCGATAAAGCATTGCAGGTCACAATATTCAGCTTGGGCGTCTTCTACACAGAGCGGATGATTCCCCTTTAACAAGATGAGGAAAACCAACAAGTTAGATGTCCTCGTGTTTGGATTATGAAGACGTTGTGCTGTTATAAATTCATCCAGGCTGGTGATCTCAAACTAGAATTGAACTTATTGACTGAAATGAAGAATTGTTTAATCAGATAGATGCTCAAAAAGCAGTGGATGGCACAGGGGAAAGAAACACAGACTGAATGAAAGACACCAAAATTAGTGAGCTAGTGGAGCCAGCTAAATGGTTGTATATTAGTTTGATACCATAAATCTGCCTTCCATCCAATATCTTGGCCAGAACGCATGTGGTAGGAGGTTTCCTTCATGCTGTGGATCTCTAATTGCAAATGCAATTTGCCTCATCTATGGAGAAAACACAACATTGTGAGAGTTAGTTAACTTCAAGTTTACATTGTTGATCATGTACATCGGGTTCACTTATATTACTGAGACATATGGATGAAGTGTCTCTGGTTTGTCTCATTAGAAGAATAGTAAAAATCAGTGAACTTCTTCTGGAAACTCTTTCACTATAATAATCAAGTGTGTGGATTTGAAAATACACAAACATCACGGCAGAACTGTACGTGTTTGTTGTTTTTTAAGTGCGGATACTGACCAAATCATCCTCATCATTGGCACGGAACAGCGGTGGGCCCATTGACAGCTCATCAGCAATGCAGCCGAGAGACCATACGTCGATGGCCCCGCTGAAAGGTTCTTCATACAGAATCTCAGGAGACCTTAGGATAAGGTTTAAAATTTGTTAAACTCCTTGTTACTGTCAGTTTCTGAGATATAAACCTGACATGCCAGCGTACAGGACTGGTCCAATTACTTACAGCAAACACAGCTGTCTCAGGTATACAGATGTGTTGTCTGACACAATCCACCAACATGATGTTATCTGGCTTCAAATCTTCATGAATGATCCCTGCGCTGTTCAGAAAGACCAAGGATGCAGCTAGCTGAAATCATGAAAAGCATAATAATAATCATGAGCTACAACAACTGTAACAGTCACTTTTTAGCGACCAAGTTTACTCTTCATGCTACAAAGCAGTTTCTGTAAGAGTTTGAGTTTAAAAAACTAACCTGCTGCAGAATGGGGCGGATCTACTTCAGCTGAAGGTGTTGACCCGGGCTGATCTGTATGAATTTATGCAGATCCATATCCAGGAGCTCAAACACAAGACAGTAATGTTCCTTGAAGAAGAATGACTCGTACAATCTGACGATGTTGAACCTGTCTGAGTGGAGCTTCTTCATGGTTTGAAGGATGACCTCCTCTTCTTGTGCAAAGTCAATGTCTTCTGTGCTTTGGATGATTTTTGAAGCCACCGTTTCACCGGTGGTCACATTCCTGCATCGGATGACCATACCAAAGCCGCCGTTGCCAAGATATTTCTGGGCAAGGTAATATGTAGTGGGTGAGGGGATCAGGTCTCCTTCATTGATATTAAAATCACTGTTTTGAGACATGGTGACGGAGTAGTTATGCTGTTGATGTTTCACGCTTCTCAGGAGAATAGAAAAGGAAGTTAGATGCAGCCAAGTATGCCAGTTCCTATCAGCCAGGTAAGTAGCATACGAGTTTACAAACAGTTCATCTAGCTCAGTCCTTGTAATCTTGAAACTCTATAAGTACTAAAAGTAATGCTTACATCAGCCACTTTAAAGACAGATAGATATTGTGTGTCTATATACATCTCATTATAAGGTTGATAATGAGAGAGCCTCAATAGCTTCGATTGTCTAATTAGTTTAAAGCCATATCAGCCATTTGTAGAGATTTCCTTTCATTTTATGTGAATTTTCTTTCTTCTTCTCCTTTCATCATGATTATTTCAGTTGAATATTTGTCAACTATCATGATTTACACAGTAGATGGCGGTAATGCACTTTGACATTGGTTGCCACCTGCCAATAAACTAAGCAAAGAAGAAGAAGAAGCTCATGATTTGTTATTGTGTGTTGGGACCTAGTGTTTGTGAACAATGGTTGGACCTACAGTGTAGCCAAAGCCTGCAACCACATGTATTATTCGTTCTAGAGACAAAAGAGAGTCTCCAGAACTCATTATCCAAGGGTGCTTCAACTTCATACTGTTGGGATTTTAAATTTTAGCTTCTGTGTGTGTGTGTGTGTGTATGTGTGTGTATGTGTGTGTGTGTGTGTGTGTGTGTGTGTGTGTGTGTGTGTGTGTGTGTGTGTGTGTGTTTGTGTGTGTGTGTGTGTGTGTCTGTGAAGATGTTAATGGAACTGTACTCTAAACAAAAGTAAGAGGGTTGGGGCAGGAGCAGTTTGGGCCAGATATATGGCCTTCACACAATGACTTTTAATAACCGTTGCTGCTTAGTGTTAATCTTAGTTAGAGTGAATGTGTGTGCGTCACATCGCTGGTCAGTCTCACACTTGTCTTGATAATAGGTCTGATAAGAGCCGCTGCCTGTTGAGGGAATTATAAATCTGTGACATTCTATACACTGTACTTTAACTTGTTCTCATACTTAACTTTTTATATTAATGCATAGCTCCCATAGATTTATTCAACATCACACAGAGTTCAAGCAGCTGCCCCACCTTCTGACGGGAGGATAGAGTGGCGTTGTTTTGGTTTGGAGGATGTGGATGTTAACACAAACAGAACATACAGCCGCCAGAGCAGGAACACAATATACTTTACTCCAATGAACAACAACCCTGACTCACAAGGCGTCGGCCGAGTCAAGGCTTGTTTATAAAACACAAAACTAAAGCTGTCATGAAGTGAGGATTTTGCCCAGCAACCATCAGAGGAGGAGCGAAACAGAGCGGCTCCTGGTCACTTCCTGATTCCAGTACCAAGAGGGTGGACTACGCCTGCACACCATCGAGAAAGAACCAAGACTCGACTCCCCTTCATTATTGACCAATCAAATTATACCTACTGTTATAATATATTACCAACGCCATCTGTTCAATGCGACTCATGCTTTGGGTGCCCAATGCCTTGCTGTAACTTTTCATACCTTTTCATTTCTTTTTAATAAATACTTGATTGAACCAAACCGAGACCGGCTCTTCTCAAATTTAGGATAAAAGAACACGATACCTAGGTGTTAAAACTGCCCCTGGACACAACTTTGAACCACTATTGGTCACTGTGTGCCCAATCACCCATGATAAGTTGTTACAGAAGGATTGTGTCAAGCTGTACGGTTCTATAGATAACAGATGATTGATACATTTGTTTAAATGTAATTTCACTTGTCTATTTTGCTCCCTGAGAAACTAACAGTACAGTGAAATCATATGTGTTATCTTTTATCAGAAAAGACATGACATCTTCATTTCTTTGATGTGAAAAAAAGGTTGAGAGCCACTGCTTTAAGCTGCTGCTAGATCAAATGAAAATTAGGTGAGCTCATCATTGCGAGCTCGTAAAACACATCATATCTAAACACCATGAGTACATGTTGTTCTCTTCCTGGAACAACATGTCCCTGCTCTAATCATAGAAGGTTGGCCTTAATCTCATTTACAGTTTGCATGGCCAAGTCGAATCCTTGTTGAAAACATTAGACTCGTCTCTGAAGTGTAACTGTGACCTTATACAATGCAGTGAAATCAAGGAATCATTCAGGAAAACACATTTATCAAATATATATTGACTTGTGCTGATGTGAAGTCTGATTTCCTTTCATAGAGACCTCTAGGTGAAGCTATGTGTAGCGTTGAAATGCATTCCCAGAAGAACAATGTGGGAGTGTCTGAATGACCTGATAAACTGGAAGTGTCACTTTATCTGAAAGCAGCATTGTTGTTTGTGAAGCTGCATCTGTGGACTTACTTTGGAGTGTCATGGAGCGACCGCTGTCTGTGCTTGTAGCTCTTGTCCTGGTGTCATTCTGCGAAGGCTGGGACGCTCCAGAATTTTGTCATGGCCAAACATGTCCCGAGTACCAATTGGTTCAAAAAACCCAGGTAGGTTTTGGAGCTGTTCACACACATCATCAGAATGCTTATTTTCTTTTCATTTTTGGAGTATGTATTGAAAAACACTTTATGCTTCTGTTTTGCACAGGATTTCGAGGAGCGTCTATATGTTGCCACAAGCTGGATTACCACCACAATCAAGACAAACAACGGATTAGGTGTAATGGCTGCAAACTCAAAGCTGAAAAATTACTGCAAGAAACACAACCATGCAGGCCAAGGTTTGACACAAATGTTTTCACTCACACTATGGTTTTGTGTTGTTAAATTCCCATTTGAATATCCAATAGTCCAGTTAGTGTGCTGCGATGAAAGTAAAACAACGCTTTTATATTGAATGCTTCTGTCAGTATTTAAAAGTCACTTTTACCACCATAAAGGTTTTGACAAGATGAGAATTTTTTTTAGGGTTGTGTAGAAAATCTGTTTGCCTTCTTCAAGATTTTTAGAGTTGTGTTTGTCACTTGTAGATGTTCCGATCCGTGTAGACACCTGGCCTGCACTGCTAACCATTAATCAGGAGAGTTCCCTGTCCTGGTTTATTCCTCCTGGTACCATGCCTGACATCACTGATGAATCCAT
The DNA here is from genome assembly GCF_947347685.1 of Pleuronectes platessa. NCBI lineage: Eukaryota > Metazoa > Chordata > Actinopteri > Pleuronectiformes > Pleuronectidae > Pleuronectes > Pleuronectes platessa. Next base: position 14,810,936 of record NC_070634.1, read on the forward strand.
CAGACTGGAAACAAGACCCGAGGCCACTGTCTACATCAGGTGAGCAGAGGCTACATTTATCTATCAACTCACTACTTTCTGCTTTGAAGGGATTTCACTCATTTTAAATTATTCCAGAGAACCCACTCCCAGCCATCTAACCACCCCAGACACCAATGCTACCCCACAGAAACCAGACTGTGGTTGTAAGAAAACTAACAAAAACAAACAAACCTCAAAGTAAATGAATAGATTTAAATAAAAAAGAGAGTTCAAATGAGAGCAATGTTGTGTGGGTGGGGCCAGTGTGTTGCACCAGGCACCAATGTCAGGAGATGAAAAGTGTCAATACAAAATTGACTTGGTTAAATAACTTTGGTTTAGCCTGTATGACGTATGGAGTTTGACATCCCAGGAGATATTACTGTCATCTGTTTTCACCGAGCACGGGAGACAGAAGGAATGTACACAGGCCTAAGCCTTGAAGTGTGTCAATGTAATCTCAAACTAACAATGATTCTAATGCCCTGTCATTGTTGTCCTGTCATTCAAAAGGGTGTTTGATGAAGCTCCAGACCTTAAGAGCGGTAATGATACTGCAAAGGAGCTGCGTGATGCCTTGACCAAAGCTGGGAAAACATATAATCTCCTTACTTTCTCTGGGGCTGCCTATGATCCATACGTCTCTGTTGTCCACCACAATGAGGTCTGGATCTATGCTGTCTGATGACAACATGCATCATCAACTGAACCCAGTAAACTATACATCATATAATTACATGTGTTCTCCAATCTTATCTTCTAAATAAATCTACTCCCCTCTGAAGTTAAATGCCAAACAAAATTTAATTTTTCTTCTCTACACTGTCAAGAGTTTGCTGTACTGTAAGGTCTTCAGATGGTATATTGTTATTTGGTACTATAGAAGTCAAATTTAATTTAAATGAAGTTTCACAGGTATGCAATGGTAAATTCTATGTAGTGCATCAGTGTTTTGCTGCCGAAACAACAGACAACAGACCACAGAATTCTTCTGTTGGATGACAAAAAATTGATTCAGGAATGTTGTGGTATTTACGTATAGCCACCTTTTGCTAAAAAGTGACGATATTTATTGTCTGCTAATGCTTATTTCTCGAAAACCTTTTGGTGTTGATAATATCTCTATTCATATACCATTGCCTTTTCACAATAAACTGTTGACAAGTGTGTCTTTGCTGCCAAGTGTTGTTATTCTCACAGGTTCATTTCATTCTCCCTGTTGAATAGTTCAATGCAAGTACAGGTTGCACAACTCGCAGTTTCTTCCTCCTCACTGGTTAGACTTGTTTTTGCAAAACCACTAAACAGCGTTGAGGGCAACAGCCAGATTGTGTTTGACACCATAAAGAATGACTCCCTTTTTACTAATGAGACAAAGTTTGGGCTTTGACCTTCTTCTTCTTTCTAAGTAAGAACAAGCTCTCCCATTTTGCCAACATTAATCCTTCATTTCACATCAACATTCCCTGGATATGAGCATATTTGTTCAGATTTTGGATTTGTAGGCCTCATTACTATGTCACAAGCAGAGTAACATCAAACTGTGAGGTAAAACACTTTTACCTCTGTGTATAGTTTTGGGGTGTGTCTATTTTCTCAACTAACATATTTACTGCAGTAAAACTTTGACATCTTTGTGAAGTAGGCTTTCAGATAACTATGGCAAAGCAATTTATCATAAGTGCACTTTTACAAAACAATGCATATTCCTTCCATCTACTTGCTTCCAAACCATGGATTAAAAAAGGGGAAAAGGTAACATTTTGAGGTGTGCGTGCTGAACTGTCCAACGCTGGCTGCAGCTATTACCTCCTCAATTGGAGGTCTCAGGAAAGTCAAGAACACGCACAGTGGTGTCTGAGTTAATGTTGGTGATGCTGGTAGAATGAGAGGCACAGCCAAGCGAGTTGCATTTGTTCTCATTTATCAGGCGCAATTCGCATTTAACTGCAAAGATAGGTCTCAAGTCTTGGTTCCTGTGTGAACTTCCTGACTGCAGTTGGGACATTAAGGGGCCATGGTAAATAACCTCTATCAAATTCATCTGAGCCGTAGGGTCAATGTGAAGATGCGTTCTACTCTGTGCAATGATTGCAGTATTTTGTGTGCTTGGCTCACTTCTACATATTACAACACCTTCAGCGCATGTGAAAAAAGTGAACATTGGCACAGGAAGTTCTGAATTTGGGGGTGGAGACTTGATGCAGTTTGGGGGGTAGTCTAATTCAATGAGCTCCACCACTTAACGTAAATTGGGGGTCCAAATCTGAATAGCCAAATCTGACTGATTCACATGTGTTTCAGACAGACGTAACTCTTGAAAAACTGTGCTTCTGTAATTTTGTAAATATTTTTTCTGCATTGATATCGCCCCCAGAGAGCCAGATAATATTCAAAAACACAGAAAGGATACATTTACGTAACAATTTACCTACAAGAGTGAATATCCTGAGACATTTTCACCTCAAACACATTCATTATATGTAATTTCACTGGGGTTGCAGTATCATTATTTTGCCACCGTGAGGCGCTAGGGACGCAGGCTTGTGTCATCACTGTTTGTGAAGAAGTGTCTGTCTACCTGATGTGCAGGTGCTAAGACTATAAACAAAGCCACGGGCTAAACAGTTCACCGTCTCCGTAAAGTGTTTTCTCTCCAGGTGCAACGCAGAAGAAGCTGCCATCATTAAACCAACAACAGCAGGCCAATAAAATCCCAGTACCGTTTCTACTCACTTGTTCTTGGGGAGAGGTGGGAATCTATTTTTTACCGACTTCTCCGGGGGGAGAGGTGTATCTCTTCTGCTCACCTAGGGAGACCTCTGCCTACCAAAGATCTTTCAACCTCCAAGCAGAGCTGCCTGAAGCAGACTGCTTAAACCTTCTTAAAGGCACCAACCTGAGAGTCGGCCTAAGAACCTCAGCACGAGGGATCATCACAAAATAAGAGTCGAGGTCTCTCGCCCATTGAGTGAGTGGAGCAGGACAAACTTTCAGCTACTTTTTGACTGCCTTAGATGCTCTCAAAGCCACAAATGGAGGTTGTCGTGCATGATTTTTAGATCAAAACGTAAGAAAAAGTGTTAGCTCCGCAGAAATTTCACCATGAAATATATCAGAGCTAACCTTTTGGTTGTATCCATTTTCTTTACATCTGTTGCCTCAATCCATTTGGGCCAATGGTAATTTTGAGAGGAAATTTCTGGAAGGAGAAAATCAAACTTTTCTAACCTGCTCTGACTGAACTATTCCTTATTCTCTAACCAATAAAAACAATATTTGTTGGTTCGGCAAATTCTTGGGATTCCCAGTGTGTTTTTATTTTACCGATAGGATTTCTTGTTTTTGAATAATCCTTGTCGTTTGAGGGCGCATGTATTTAACATATCAGCCCTAATAGCTTCTAGACCAGTAAGAGTCTAAATAAATTCCTGTTTTATCAAATACCACAAATGTAATTGTTCTTTTGGACATGCCTGACTCCTCACTCTTTCCTGGATATCAACTGAGGGTTTGCATAATCTCTACAAAATGACATAGGTAACCTAGTTAAAAATGAGTCTCACATTTGTGAATTGAGCAGGAATGTTATTTTATCATGTACCTTTGGCACAATGAATTCACTGACTAGCTCTGTAATCGAGTCAAATACACTTTAAAGACGATTTCAATTTTCTTCCAAAAAAAGCCATCAAAAGTTGGTATGAATTTTTTTATTGCAACATTATTGAAAACACATCTGGCAAGAGATTTCCAATTGTCTGCAGGTCAAACTCCAGTTTCCAGAATCTGAAAAAGAGAGGGATTGTTTTAATATTCAGAATAATGAAGTATATTTGACATTAAGACTATTTATCTCTAGCAGGCTTGTACCTACCTTCAGAGTAAAACATCAGGCTTGCTGAGGGCCGGAGTAGATTACATCTGCTTTCTGTGGAAAGAAACTAGTCTTTTAAAATAAAACCAGGTTACACCCAACAAAGCATTTTGTAGTTTTAGACCACAACCTCAGAGAAATATGGAACGGTAAGGTATAATCAAGAGATATCATTTGGCAGAATCTTGTCATCATAGGTAGTGGTCCATTTAAGCAGATATTCATTGAGAATATTTTTTATCAAACCAACATTGGCACTTTTTCATAGACTTTGAAATGCTTACCAAGGTAAGTCCAATAGATGCAGCCAATTCCTGGAGAAGACAGAAATAGCCTTATTACATGTCAGTGATTGGTCTATTAAGCTTCAAGTTGGCAGGTTCCTCAGCAACAATGTTGTCCACATTACAAGTTCAGGTCAGACATTTGTTAAAGACATCACTGAACCAGCAAAAGCCATTTCACGATTGTCTGAAGTCTCACCTCAGTCCACTGCGCCTGGGCCGTTCAGTCAGACCTCAGTGATCAGAACCTGCAGACGACAGAAGAGCATAAGATGAGTATGCACAACATATATTGGGTAACCCCATCTACATTGACCAAATCAGATAGAGCTAATATCACAAGACTCCATGGTTTCAAGTCAGGCTGTGTCTAATCATCACAAGGTCAGACTACAGGGATCATGAAGTTCACAAACCAACCAGGATCCCAAATAATAAACTAGAGCAGCTCACTCAGACCCAGATGAGGTGGGGTTCAACCGGCAAGTGGAGCTGGCGTCAGTTGTAAATAACCTTTTACTCCAATTCATGCTTTTTCCAATTTTACTTTTATTTCCACTCAACATAAGTTCACAATTTGAATAAGTATGCCAATTAATTCCTGCAGTTCTAGCCTAACTACAAACTTTTCATTTTAAATGAAGGGAAAATAGCCAGCTAGCAGACTCTGTCTTGACAGAACAACTACCTGCTGATAGCTGAAGTCTAAAGGGCATGATTGAGACCAGCTCCACTGGTCTACTGGGACTGAGTTTGTACAGTTCTTATACTCTTACTCACATAGTTTGTGTGACACTGTGCACCAAACCGCCCAGGATCCCATTAGATCTGTAAAGTCAAAAACAGCTTCAATTAGGATGATGCAGAGACTTGCAAAGTTAAATCGTGCAATAAGTATCAGATCAGAAATGACTTAATTCTTCAACTGGATCAGTGACCTGATTCACATTCATCATGTCTGAACATTAGCAACATTTGATTTGAAAGTGACTCTTACCAACAAGGCTGGAAATTCGGTCGGCGTAGCAGTCACATGTCTGAGAACAGAGGGGATATTAGAATGCATAATAAGCTGTTTGGGCTAGATGACCATAACAGGTGACACATCAGATAGGAGCGAAAGACAATTGCAAAATTCTTCGTCACTGATCAATCTGCTGAACTATGGGATCATCATTGTGTCAAACTTCATTAAAGGATAAAACTTCAGACTCACCATAGCATTCTGTAGCCAGACAAGTTTCTGAAAATAAACAGGAAATTTAATTAAAACCAAATCCCATTTAAGGAGAAATTGGGTCATAGAAGCCGACACATCAGATAGGAGCGAAAGACAATTGCAAAATTCTTCGTCACTGATCAATCTGCTGAACTATGGGATCATCATTGTATCGGACCTGTTACAAAACTAAACGGTAAAATCTTAAACTCACCAGTAGCTCATGTGAGCGTTCAGATCAGATGGACAAACACGAGACCATCTGCAAGACAAACACCAGAAGTTGAGAACAAGTAAACTGCAAACATTCAAATTCTCCCTAAATAAGTACTGCATCAGAAAACAGTTCTCTTTCACCCTTTATCAGAGAGATTCCCAATGTTTAATAAATCATCATTAACAGTTTGAGCGCAAATTTACAAAATAAAAGTCTGGTTCTTTACCTCATTGAATGCCGTGAGTGAAGAGTGAATTCAGTCAGTGTGATCACACCTGCGGAAACAAGACATACGTGAGCCACGAAAGAATATCAGGATGTCAGAGGCGGCCTCATCAGTGCCTCAGATAATAAAATATGGTGGTTGCTAGTATCATCATCGTTTGATCAAGAGTAGCAAATAAATGTCATCAGCAGCACAAGGATCATATTCAGACCAATGCTTCTCTGGAGGTGTGGCCAGAGGGGCGCCAAGTCTGCATTAGTGAAAATGAGGCTTTAAAATCAAATGCTTAGTTAAGAGATTGAGTTATAACCCTGGTTCAAGTTTATTGTATCCAGGATTTAATAAAAAGGAGTAAAATAAAGTTGTCAGACTTAAGTCCAACAACAGAGGCCTTGTCTTCGAGACTGGCGAAATGTTAAACATCTAAATAAAGACTCCAACCACCTCAAGAGAAACACAAGCCATCGACTTTTGGAAAACGTGAGCTTTACCTCATGATCCACAGCTTCTTCACACCTCTGCATCATACTTCAACCTGCGGACACACACTGGAGTAAGTATTGGCCACGTGCCACCGAGAGCATGGTGAACAGCGGAAACGGAAGTCTCAGTCTAAAGCTGCTCAGAAATCACTTCTGTCCACTACTCTTACAATTTAAATCATCAACGACTTCCACTTCGGATTGGTATAATTTAAAAAAAAAAAAAAGTATAATTACCAGGGATGCATTGGACGGGTCCAAACGCCTGGAGACCCGCGTTGGAGCCTGAGGAAAGAAGAGCACGTTACTGGAAGGGATCCAGGTCGCCATGTTGAGTAACTGGACTAGTATTTTTTTGTCACTACTGATGTAAACTCCTATAGCTTTTACTTACCACGTGCTGATCAGCTTCATTTTTCGATTCGACGTAACTGATGAGTCTGTAAAAAGATGGGTAAACAGATTAAGCACGAAACTGATTGTAATAGATGCAGCCATCTTGTGACTGAAAACATGTCCACATCCTAAAGTCTAGCAGCGCATGAGCTCTGCAGTGAAAATGGCCTTTGTGTCTCGGTGTCCCATGCGGTCAGAAAGTTGGCGTTTCCTCACAGTAGTCAGATGTCCCTACCAACATTTGTTTCATCACACTGCAATGAGACGGACCAAGCCGAGCTGATCTCAACCCGCGCTAAGCAACACGTGGCAGAGGCCTGCTGAAGCTAAACAGGCTAACTGTGCTAGCTTGAGCGCCTCGCAGGTTAAACCCGTCAGTGCACAGAGCGTAGGCTCAGCAGAGGACGTGCACATGAACACATATCAGTGTGGAGACATTCAAATCTAATAGACAGAGACAAGTAACAGAGGAAACATACCTGTTGCGCAGAGCGAGCCGGAGAATGAGACTGGGTAGAGGGTGCGCGGCGCTTTTATAGCAGAGGACGCACTGCATGATGGGAAAAATAGTCCAAGTACTAGCGCCCCCGCTGGACCGATGCGGGAAAGTCTACATTCCGAATGATGACGTCCATCACCCCATTGAGAGAAATAAAACACGATAGAATAAAATCCGAAGCATTTATTGCTTATCCTATTGGGGGACTTAAAACGAAATAAAGTCCATTATCTATTATCCTTATTCTTTGAGGGGGGCAGAGTCTTTAAATAACGTTAAATAAAACTCGAAACATCACTTACATTTTGTGAAACAGGCCAGTTTTGGATCATATTGGACAACACATATGCTGAAACAAATGTTTTAAGCTGATGCCAAACAGTCTTATACATAACTAACAATACAAGATTGTGTTTCAAAAGGGTTCGGTATGTGATAATAACTTTGATAATAATAACTAAGTCACAAAGTGCTTTTCAAGGGCAGCGAAATAAAGCAGTAAAAATAAAAAAGGGAGTTATCACAAATATTATAAAACAATGTTGATTTCCTCAGGCAGATGCTTGCAGAGGTTCGGAGCCTTCACAGCAAACGCTCTGTCCCCTTCAGTTATCATTTTGGAGTAGGTAGATTGTGTTGTTGTGTTGAAATTTACTGAAGGTAGATTAATTTCATAAAATAAATACCTCACTGTAAGAAACAATACAGCTCAACATCATCCGATCACATGATCACACAGTGTGATCCAACAGTTTCAACCCAAACAGAACGTTAAAGCTACCTGAATGTGGATTTATTGTGAAGTTGTTGTTATAGACTGGATTTGTTTTACCTTGGTGTACCTAACAAAATGCCAACTGAGGGAATGACGGGTTTGTGATGAAGCGGTTATTGAGCAGGAATGCAATTTTTAGTTTTTACCTTGTTCATTCTCATATCACTGCATGTCAGTGGGAGTAATTCCATGTGTAGTGTCTCATCTTCTCCATGATTAGCTGTGGCAGATGTGCCACTGGATCAATGCTGTTCATTTGTGTCCACTGACGCCACAAACTGTCATCATGCTGGGCAGCCACCTCCACCCTTACCCCCACCATTCTTTATTGGACTGAGATGGAAATTGTGCACACATAACATATATTCAATGTAACACTGCACTATACCACATACTGTAAAAACTTAATATACTGTATTTTTCCTACATTATACTCAAGGATCTAATTGCTGTGTTTGTTAGTCTTATATAATTCTATTATATTGCCTCTGCCAAGGAGGTCATGTTTTCACCCTTGTCTGTTTGTTTGTTGCTTGGTTTGTCTTGTTTGTCAACAAGCAAGATTGCAGAAAAACAAATGAACATATTCCCATGAAACTTGGTGGGACGATGTGGTTAAGTCATGAAGGAACTCATTCAATTTTGGTGCAGATCCGGATCAGGAGGCTGATCCAGGATTTTTTATTTTGTACTTTCTTTGACATTGTGAGATCTGACGTTTTGTAACATTATCCCAGGAAATAATTTATGGATCTTGATGAAAATAATCGGGCACATTTAGGGAAATTATACATACATGTGCGATTGAAAGAATAACAAACAACTGTTGCACTTCTGAGACGGAACCTTCACTATCTGAGGTTCCATTGTAGAGAGACGCCTCCGCCTCACTGCTCATTTCACTGATTAACGACTTTATTATGAGACAGGTCTGAGGAATGAATGAAACAGATAAGATATTTAACACATTTATTCTTTTTAAAACAAAAGATTTCATTGTTTTTTATTCACACGAAACATCTAGTTGGATTTAAAGCTTCATGAATTTTCCAGTTTGTTTCTCCTCAGATAAAAGAGTTTCTGATGAACGGCGTCGTCTCGCTCCTCACGCTGCTGGACAGAGACGAGACCGTCCGGCTGCTGCTGCTCCTCGACTCGGACAAAGTCAGACTACTGGACCTCAACGAGAGGCCGGACTCTGACCCGACCCTGCAGACTTAATACTTCGCCCTGTCTTCGTCGACTGCCCTGACTTGTGTAGACTAGGACGTGCGCTCTGATCTTGAGGAGATGGCCGACACGTCTGAGCGCTCGGACCTGGACGACAGCTCAGAGACAGACAACACTTTGGTCTTAGACGTGACCTCTGACATTGAAGACAGAGCCGTGGTGGTTTCTGGGTCAGGTATTGGCTGAATGTTGATCACCCTGGACAGAGAGAGATGCATTATGGTCCAATGTGACAATGTGAGCGGGTAGTCCAATCCCTCCTGAACTACCCGCTCAGCCACTACTCTGTACCCGCAGCGGGGATGACTCCCTCCAGTGGCACCTCCACTGTCCCCCCTTTCAAATTCCGCCATCGCGGGGAGATACATGAATGGAATAGGATAGGATAGAATAGATGCTATCCTATTATTTTCTGTTTTTTATTCTATTCTATTCTATTTTGTTCGATTCTATTCTATTCTACTCATCTAACAGTTCAACTTATTTTATTCTTTTATGCTCTTTTCTATAATACTCAATTCTATTCTATTCTATTCTGTTTTATCCTTATCTCTCTTGGATAGATTACGGCATCTACTACCCCTACATAGAATATAGAAAGATAGAATAAGATAGTTAAGAGCATTATAGAATATCCTATTCTATCTTGTTCTATTCTATAATACTCTATTCTATCTTGTTCTATTCTATAATGCTCAAACCTAGCCTATTCTACCGTGTGCTATTCTATAATAATCTTTTCTATCCCATTCTATCTTGTTAAATTCTATAATGATCTAAACTATCCTATTCTATATTGTGCTATTCTATTCTATAATATTCTATTCTATCCCATTCTATCTTATTCTATTCTATAATGCTCTAACCTATCCTATTCTATCTTGTTATATCCTATAATGCTCTAAACTATTCTAATCTAGACACTTCAAAATAAAAAAAGATCTAATTCACCAGCTACACATCTTCAGGAGAAGATTATGATGTTGATATCTTTGCAGTGAATGAATTTCCTTTTCAGTATTCAGCAATTCCCTTGTTTCTGAACATCACAAATCTTATTTAAATGTTTCTGTTAAGTTATCTTGACTCGCGCAGTGTAACTTGGCGTAAAAAGTATGAGCGTAGCGTCTGTTTAAGTATTTTATTCTCGTGTGCACCGGCTCTATTCATCCGTCTCATGCACAGGTAACAAGGGAACTGACAACATACGTCATACACAGAAACCGTAATACCTCTAATAAACGGGCAATACTGCTACCGTAAAACAATGAGAAGAGCGTTCTCTATAATGATACTTTAACAGTTTCCTTTGTTACCTTCATCTTTGTATCACTTCCCTTCTAAAGCACAACATGGGACCCGTATTCATTTCCTGCCTATATATGCCTTTAATAATATTCTATATCATCAGAGGCTCCTTTGATTAAATAGATGACATGTTATCTATTAAAGGATTCTATCTATCTATCTATCTATCTAGTTAAATAGATGACATGTTATCGTCACTCTGTTTGTTGCAGCCATTTCACAACGGCTCTACTACCCCTACACAAGTGACACGAAATGTACTACCACTACACAATGACAAAAGGGACCAACTCATCAGCGGGGATGACTCCCTCCAGTGGCACCTCCACTGTCCCCCCCTTCAAATTCCGCCATCGCGGGGAGAAGGTGGACTGGCGGCAGATTAACAAGGTGGACATAAACCTTGTGAAAAGCCAGCTGGACATAGACACTCTCCAGGATCACATCAACGAAGTGATGTTCTGCAGCCTGGATGGGGAGCGGTGCCAGGAGTGCCGGAGCCCTGTGGACCCGGGTCTGCTCAAGCTCCTGCAGCTGGGGCAGCTCTCCATGGAGTGGCTGCTCCACTGCCAGGAAGTCCTCAGCCTCAACCAGCATGCAGCGGAGGAGAGGCTGGAGGCGGCGCGCATGGAGCAGAAGCAGCTGCTGGAGCAGCAGAGCCAGCAGGAGGAGAAGGTGAAGGCTCTGAACGAAGAACTTATGCTGAAGGGGAAGGTCGTGAGCGAGCTGCAGTCCAAGCTGCTCCTCTGTAGCCATAAGGTAAGCTGCTTGGAGCGCTACCAGCTCAGTTAACAGAGGAGGCTCAATAACTGATCTACACTGACCTGTTTCCTCAGTAATGGGAGTTGCCTTATACAATGTAATCAATAACGTTTTCTCTTTCTTTCTTTCTTTCTTTTAGTGTAAAATTTGTAAGAAGGGCTTCCTTACGCCACAATTCCTCCAGAGTCACATGCAACGCCGTCATCCTGAGGACCATGAGAGCCGTAAGTCCACCTGACACAAAGAGAGAGAGAGAGAGAGAGAGAGAGAGAGAGAGAGAGAGAGAGAGAGAGAGAGAGAGAGAGAGAGAGACATAAGTAAAGTCAGATACACGTAACTTTGCGTCTTCTACCTCAACATGAGGAGGTAGAAGACGGAGCCCTTGTTTTTCTGCTTCTAAAAGACTGACTGTTGTAGCTATTATGGTGTTTGTTTTGGATTGATTTGAGCACCATCATGTAAACAACAATCCCTTTTGGGCAGATGAGGGAAATTCCCTCGGTGCCACCACCTGTTGTTGCTACGTTTTCCACTGCATGTAGCGTAATGATGTGATCATGAGTGTAATGAGGTAAAAGACGTCTTCGCTTTCTGGTGCAACAATAATGAAAGTTTTAGCTGTTAAAGTTCTTATTTAAGATGGATTTAAACAGGATCAAGCCATCAACGATCTCTCGTGGCCACTGAGGGGCGACCCGCGGGACGCCAGTTTGAAAAAGGGTTCAGAACAGAGTCTTGTCTTTTACCTGTAGATGAGCTTTTAATTAATGCAAGTGATATGACTCTTATTCTTTCCTCCAGAGCTGGAGTCGGATCGTGACTTGAAATCGCAGATCGATATTCTCAAGACGGAGATCAGCGGATTGAAGGAGCAGAACGTTCAGCTGCAGCAGAAGCTGCAGCTCAAGGTAAGAAAAGCAGAACATCAGAGAACCTCTTACGAACAGATTTGTTGTTATGTGGTAGTAACGAGCGATTAAGGAAAACTTGATGCAACCTAGAAATGAGTGAAGTGATGTGATAACACAAAATGCTTAAAATATTTCTCTCCAGGAAGAATTGTGGGAATCCAAGCTGCAACAGACCAAGGACTACCACGAGTCTGAAATGAATAAGGTAAGTTTCTGTCAGAGTTGGCGCATGTGAAATATTAAACAAGCAGAACGGCCCTGTTGTAAAACACATCCTCTTCATGTTCTCCAGCTGCTGGACGAGCTGAGCAGAGCTCGGTCGTCTGTGTCCGGAGAGCAGGAGATTGAACGGAGGCTGCAGGAGATGCAGCTTTCCATGGAGGCTCTGAGGAAGCAGGAGATGGAAAAGAGGCAGGAGATGCAGCTTTCCATTGAGGCTCAGAGGAAGCAGGAGATGGAACAGAGGCTGCAGGAGATGCAACTTTCCATTGAGGCTCAGAGGAAGCAGGAGATGGAACAGAGGCAGGAGATGCAGCTTTCCATTGAGGCTCAGAGGAAGCAGGAGATGGAACAGAGGCTGCAGGAGATGCAGCTTTCCATTGAGGCTCTGAGGAAGCAGGAGATGGAACAGAGGCTGCAGGAGATGCAACTTTCCATTGAGGCTCTGAGGAAGCAGGAGATGGAACAGAGGCAGGAGATGCAGCTTTCCATTGAGGCTCAGAGGAAGCAGGAGATGGAACAGAGGCAGGAGATGCAGCATTCCATTGAGGCTCAGAGGAAGCAGGAGATGGAACAGAGGCAGGAGATGCAACTTTCCACTGAGGCTCTGAGGAAGCAGGAGATGGAACCGAGGCAGGAGATGCAGCTTTCCATTAAGGCTCAGAGGAAGCAGGTTCATAAAAATAAAGTGGAAGTACCAGGTATGGATCCATCTCCCATGTCTTCTTCAGAACAGAAACTGCTCATATGATCCTAATGCATTCATCTCATTGTGTTTTCCAGTGGTGGTCAAGGCACCAGCACCAGAGCCAGAACCAACGAGGGTTGGTCTTGGTGAGTAAATCCTAAAACTAAAATGAGAACATTAAAACATGGTCACACCCAGACAGGCTGAGCATGTGCTTCCCTGCATGATGGATTTAATGCAGTTTAACAGTTGTACTGCTAACATATCCCTGACCCCTCTCTGCTAACGCCTTAGATTTAGAGTTTCAGAATTTACTGTATGACGCCCCAACATGTGTGATTTTAAACACAAGACTGACCGAGTGAGGTTTCTTTTACAGACTCGAGCAGCGCCTCTGAGCCGAAACAGAGTACGAGCGTGACGGTCAACGTTCGGAAGAGGAACCTCAGCACCAAGAAGAAGCTGCGACGAAAGCTCAAGCGGGCCGCCTCAAAGAGACTGGAGGACCTGGGGGTCAAGCCCGTATGTTGTCACTATTAACGCCTCCTCTCTCCACACAGTTTTGTTTTCGTGTCCGTGATTCTGTTTCATATAGGGACTACACCCTATGAGTAAGAGGATGAAGTCAGAATATAGGAGAACAAAATAGTTATTTAATGAGACAGAGGGACACACGGCTGCGTGGAAATGATCTATGAAAAGACATATAAGCTATGAAGAAACTCTTTCTCTAGACCTTCTTCCTTCTGCTTCTTCTCAGAATCAAAGTGGTGTGAAGAACAGGGAGTTCAATTTCATCATGGCCAAAGTGCATTCAGGGCAGGAACAAGCTGCAAAGGAGAAGCCTGGATACGGGCGATGTCGGAGGGAGCTCGACCGCATCTTGGACGAGAAGAAGAGCGCGAGAATGAAGAGAGAAGCTCCTCCAGAGACTCGGGCTCGATCCAGAAACGCGGTTCAAAGTATTTCCTCATACTACGTCATCAGAAATCCTCTTTTAATTCTTATTCTGCTAACAGACCAATTTAAACCACACCACACTGGACTTTATATCTCCACTCATGGCCTGATATGAAATGAAATATTAGTTTCATTTTGATAAAGTGTAATTGGTTTTGACTGTGTATATCCAACACTCTCAGTCTAATCTGTAAAAGCTTGTTGCCTGTCAGTGACTCTGGTGTCTGTATCTGCAGGCAGACAGTCCAAGACTCCCCAGCCAGCGCCGAGGGCCAAGAGCACCACCCCACCCAAGACATCTACGTCAGACAGCAGTGCTGCTCCGAGGACCTGCAAACTCATGTAAAAATACAAAACACACTGTGTTATTTTGAGATTTTCTAGTCTCCTCGACCACCATCACTCATACATCCCACTCTCATGGCAATTTGGGCTTCAGTGTCCTGCCTGAGGAGGAATGTAACCACTGGATAAATCAATTCTAGTAGGTTTGAGGAACACTTACAAACAAACTACTTCTCCCATCATGCATTTCACCTTTCCTGCAAGTATTTCAGTGTATCACAATGTACGTACACAATCAGTCACATGTCTTGAAAATGATAACATGAAAAGTGTTTAAAATGGGATGATGATGGTTTTAAAACACAACCTTTCTGTTGAAATGCAGGAAAACGGGGATCAGCATTGCAAAGTGGATAAGAGGAACTTCAAAAAAGGTTTGTGCTTAGTTTCCTGAAGTACAAACTCACACCATACGAGAAAAGATATGATTCTCTTCATCCATCAAACTTCATCTGATCGATGTTAGTCACAGAAGTTGTGTGTTTATATTCAAGGAGTCAACAAGTTGTTTTAAAAGTCTGAAATGTAATATTTTAAATGAAGCGTTTTTAATCAGGTTAGATCTTAAATATGATGCACTCACCTCGTGTGTCAACATGATCCCCGCTGTTTGTTTTTAGATAAAAAAATCCCTGTCCTTGCCAAAGAAGTGGTGCAGATGGCAGAAGAAAGAACAAAAGAGTGAGTCCGGAACAGAAAGCTCCTCGAAGAGCAGTGTACAGGAAGAGACAAGGAGAGGAACACCCCCCCCTCTCCATCAACGGGACCACGGTGGAGCGAGTAAGCAGCGTAAGGTTCCTCGGGGTCCACATCAGTGATGACCTGACCTGGACCCATCACACAGACTCCATCAGGAAACAGCCAGACAGCGGCTCTTCTTCCTCCGCAGGCTGCGGAAGCTCCACATAGATGACAGGATTCTCTGCAACTTCTACAGGTGCACCATAGAGAGCATCCTGACTGGCTGCATCACCGCCTGGTATGGCAACTGCACCGCCCTGAACCGCAAGGCTTTACAGAGGGTGGTGAAGTCTGCGCATTGCACATTCTGCGCAGAAGCCTACTGCGCACATTCTGCTGGATTGAACCCGGGTCCTTCTTATTGGAGAACGGTCACTCTACCGACTAGGCCACACCGCCTGCTGATTCCCATGGGGAACCAAGCACATGAAGGAGATGGACAAATTATCGTGTGTGGGTTTGTGTCCGTGTCATTCTATGCTGCTTTAACAACACGTTCCTGTAGATTCATGCTGCACAACATCACGAAAATACATCCCCTTCTCACTCAGAAGGCGGTGCAGGTTCTGGTCCAGGCCCTGGTCATCTCACGCCTAGACTATTGCAACTCCGTTCTGATAGGTCTACCTTCTAGTGCCATCCGACCTCTGCAGCTCATTCAGAATGCAGCAGCTCGACTGGTCTTTAACATAAATTCACTCACACTACCCCGCTCCTCCGCTCCCTTCACTGGCTGCCAGTGGCTGACGGCATCCGTTTATACTTGCGTACCGTGCTGCTCACTCCGCTCTGTTTGGCCAATCGGCTTGTTGCTCCCTCACTGGCAGCTAACCGCTGATCAAAATCACGACTGTTTGCTGTCCTGGCTCCTAAATGGTGGAATGAGCTCCCCATCCACATCGGGACATCAGAAAGTTTACACATCTTCCGCCGCAAACTAAAAACTTACCTCTTCCGCTTTGGATAACAGCCTCAAATAAATTAAATGTATTTTAATGTAATATATGTGTGAGAAATGAAGTGCCACTTGACTGAATTTAAGGAGAATGTTTGATCTTGGCAGTTATGTGCTTTACCGTCTTAGTTTCATTCTATTCTTCTTTTACCTGTATTAGGACCTGGGCTGCAGTGATATATGAATTTCCCCAACATGGTCAATAACATATTATTTTCTTAAAGGTCCAGTTTGCATGATTTATATGAAAGGGATCTATTGAAAGAAATTTAATATTAAACAATCCTAGTGATGTTTTCACAAGTATGTTTCATCTAAATTATACAAATTGCTGTTTTATTTACCCTAGAATGGCCCCTTTATATTGAAATACTTTATATTTACATCAGGGGGGATCCTCTCTATGGATGCCACCATGTTTGTTGTAGTAGCCCAGACTGGACAAAGTAAACACCCTTTGAGATTTTATGAAAACTGAAGGTTACCACAGGTTCTCTGTCATGTTTGGAAGGAGGACCTATTCCATCTCCTCCCCTCCGGGAGGCGCTACAGATCTCTGTTCACCAAAACCTCCAGACACAAAAACAGTTTCTTCCCCCACGCTGTCTCACTCCTGAACAGCCAATCCACCGTGGCACTGTGCAATAACCCTGGTTCTTTATAATAACCACTGTACAAATACTCCCGAAGTTATATTATATTGTAATTATATTATTTATTTCACCCTTACTGTACAACTGTAATACTCATACCATTCAATATTTATCCCTGTAATTTCTTTCTTTTTCTTAGACCATCTTATTGTTTGTTTTGTTTTGTGTTGTTATGTGTATTCTATGTAAGAACATTGAGAGCCACTTCACCATGTCAAATTCCTTGTTTGTACAACTTACTTGGCCAATTAAACCTGATTCTGATTCTGAGAAGATGAGACGGATATTCAGCTGCAACATGCAACTTCACCACTAGATGGCACTACATTCAACACTGCAACTTTAACTCATTTTACCTTAAACTGAAGTTATATACGGACATGAACATCTGTAAAAAAAGTCTTCCTCACTTAACAGGAACTCGCTTTTAGGAAGAACCAAGACAAAGTCACACAGCAGTAAACTCATGGAGATTTAATATTATGCATCAATAAACAGGAGGATCTGATACAATCAACGGTTATGATCAGAAGGAAATAAAAAATACATTTGTCTTGATTACTCTCTATCAGGCGACAATGAGTGATACTGAAATGTATGGCAAGGCCTCGATTCAATATAATTTACTAAGACAAAACATGGAAGAGAAAATAAACTAAATAGTAGCTTTGTGTTGAGCTTGGACTGGGTTGTTTCAAAAAGCATTTTAGTCAGATTTAAAGGATTCAATTTGACTGCAGCAAACACAAGTATTTCCCTCTTCAATTTGTACGTCACTGGATGCAAATAACGCATCAGGAATGTAATTTTCAACTGCTACTACAGATTAATTGAATTTAGTTACTATTGACGTGATCAGTTTATTAAAAGTTATGACCAAATATCTTGGAGAAACAACACAACGGTTCTGGGAGGTCGTTGCTGCAGCATTAAAAGATGTTCTCAGGCATTTTCAGGTGAATTCTGTCTCTTTTTTCACTTTCTGTATCTCATACAAATATGACAGCATTTAGATCCAGCTTGAAATAAGAGAATGAATGATGAATGGTCTGAGGTGAACAACAGGGCGGAGTAGCGCCCTCTACGTTGTTCTCATGTTGAAAAACCATGGACAAAAAAACCCCACAAGATGACAAGGAGACTGAACCAGCAGAATGCAGAACCTCAGGTTCCTCTCTGTATCCCTCTCCTCAGCCTCCGACGACACAGGAGCGGTCATCAAGGTGATCCACTGTGGAGTCAGCGGGTTCGGAGAGGACACAGGGACACGTGATGTGCACAACAGAAAGGGAGACGTCACAGACTAAGTCCAACTGTTACGTCCTCAGCACAGACAAGCAATCCAGAAAGACAAAAATATGTAAACAATCAATCGTTCATAAATGCCTTCAGGTAGCATGGAAACATCTGCTTTTTAGGGGATCGTTTGTTCTCGTCAACCTTTTCTCCAAATCGTTTTTTTTGGCATAACGGATGTACAAATGTGTCCAGTGACAGCCAACGGAAAGTATTTCTATATTGCATATATTCCATTTATCTGTGCTGTGGGTTACGCAGGGCTTTGCTTCTGGGTAACACTCGAGACACAGAACTCAGAGGAGGACCAAATATGTGGAGAGTCAACTTTTAAACGGGAACAGATGAAAAAAAATGGAATGATTCCTAAAGATGTAAAGCCATCAAGTTTATATCCTCAAATATTTTACACTATTGCCAAAAAGAAAAAGAGACGAAAAAAAGAGCATCGGAAATAAAAAAGAATATATATTTATATATCCATCATATGTATATCATATCTATATATAAACAACAGTTATAACTATTTGCAGGCAAGCAGAGAATTTCTCCCCTGCCCCTTTAACATGAATCCGTTCCACCGTACTAAGGCTGTCAGACTCTCAGAGGGGGCAGCAGCTTTATTTTTCCTCAGTCACCAGATTCCCTGAGATGTAGAGCGCTGTTGTATTTGATTTGAACACCAACCACACACCCCCCTGTAACCACCCCCTCCCAACAAAAACCATGTTAGTGGAGCAGACGATGGGTGTGGTCATGAAGCTGACGGGCAGAGTGGAGAAACCAAAAGCGGAGACGCTCCTGTCCCGTCCCTGTGCACCGACAGGCCTCGTGATGGCGGGTCTCGATGGCGTTGAAAGCTGAGTTTGCCCAAAGTAAGGAGAAGAAGATTCACAAATTTTCATGTTACATCTTCGTTGCTTTCCCGCTCGAATTCATTCACTTCCATATTGTTGTTTTACAGTCAGACGCAAAGCTGTGTACATAATCAATCATCAGTCATTCCAAGGCTTGGATAAGAAGTGTTTTTTGCAAAAGAGTTCTTATGAAGACTCTCCTGTGTGTGCATTTCTTGATGCATACGTTTGTGTGTTTGTGTCAGAGTGTGCGTCGTCTCCTCATTGCCTCTGAGAGACTAATCTCTTTAGGAGAGGCTCGTCGTAGACCCAGACCTCGCCGTCCTCGTGGAATAGCTGCAGAGAAACACAAGCAATAACAATTACTACTCACATTAGAGAATCCCAAAAATAAAAAGGTCAATATTACAATGTTCTCTGTCTACCAGGGATATAGAGCAGTTGGATTTTTGTGTAATAAAATGATGGAGAAGGCTTTATGCTATAGTTTAATACATTTTATGGTTAAACCGAAAAATATCAAGCCTAAGTTACATTTCTTCGTCAGAGGGCATTGATAACGACATCTTAGGAATAATTCTTAATACATGTATAAATCTCTATCGGAAATGTACTAATCTGTAATATTTGACACCAGAAAACCTACATCAGTGGGGCTCTGCTTAAAAGTTATTCAAATCTTAAGATTAACAATCCCTTGATGTTCAATTAAATAGTGATTGTTAAGGGTAAAAGATGTTTGTTAACTGTTATTGCATTGTATCAGAGTCCTTTTATGAAGCTGCAAAACAAATTCCACCAGACTCACCCTCGTCTCCCACTGCTGCTCGTTCTCCTTCCTCTCTCGTGCTTCAGATCGCTGTTTCTCCTCCAACCGGTGTTTGGCGTCTGTCGCTGAATCGATGTCTCTCAGCCTCAGGTTCAGCGTCACATCTCTCCACAATCTGATGCATCAAAGGGTTCAAAGTCAAACAGACAAACCCACAGTTTGCTTCTCAGTAAAGCAATTTGTTGGAAAACAGTTTCACATCTCACCTTCTGGACTCGTAATCAAGCTGGTCTTCCAGCTTTCTCACTTTCTTCTTGATGATACCTATCCTCCTCGTGTCGATGAACACTGTGTTCTCCTAGAAACACAAAAAGCAGCGCATGTAATATAATGTATTATAATGTAATGTATTTACTCACTGTGCAACTTTTTCATTTAGTAGTAATTTCTCGATGCAATGAATACCTAGATTTTACTAGATTATTTTTCTAATATGATCCACAATCTCCACTACTTAAAGGGAAATACAAAAATTGGAAGTAAAAGTAAAGGACTCACTCCATTCGCCCACTTGGCGTACATCACTCCATTCCACTCCCCTTCAATGGAGCAGTAAGACTTCTTATCATTAGGTGCACTGCAAGAGACAAAATAAATAAAATAATAGTAGTACATTTACTCAAATCTATTCCTGGTCTATAAACTGAGACCTAACGTGTTGTGCAACTATTTCCATCTTACAAAATCTCAGCAGTGATCCTGTGCTTCTTCCCTCCGTAGAAGGGTTTTGTGTGGAACATTATGTTTGCACTGTAGCCCGACTTGGAGCAGGAGATGTTGCACTCCCCGCCCAGCTCCACCCACGGCACGGTGAGGATCGACCTGGACACACAGGTTCTCGTCAGTGAAGCAGACGGTAATGATCACACAGTAATGATGAGGGAAGCCACAAAACACACACACCTGCCGTATCCATTAGGGAAGTTGAGGATGTAATGTTCATCATGCTCCAAACATGATACACAGCCTGAAAAACAGAAAACAATCATTACAAATCCACAAAGTTCTATCAGAGTGTGTCAAATGTGTGTTGTGGTGTGTGGGACAGTTGTGTTGAATACCTTGGCCGATGTTGTGGACACCTATGGACATGCCTAAGAACTTTGACTTAGTCCAGATGTGAGCGTTGAACTGGATCTTCTTATTTAAACACTCTGCGTAAAATGCAGAAACTAAAGAGAGATGAGAAGAAACACTGATGAGTGTGGACAAAAAGAGAAAGCATCTCAGTGACAATCCAACAAGCAAGTATCTAAAAAAATATTAAGAAATCCTAATATAAAACATGGTCACTTGGATATGTCTGCTTTAGAAGTTTTCTGGGCTCTAAATCTGGATGATGAATGAGCTAATAGAAAGAGTGGCTGTGGGTAACATTGAAGATAAAAAGTCAGTGTTCAGCTGGATTTCCTTGACCTGACATGTGCAGAGGTTTAGGCAGTGCAGTGTAATCTCTCACAGGAAGGTGGGGCACTCACTGGGGGGGTGGTGAGAGACCTGCTCTGCCACAAAACACACGCTGTTGGATGAAGACCAGGGAACTGGACCCTCTGCTATTGTCTCCTGAAGGGTGGTATAGAGTAAAAGATTAAAAACAGATGAATCATTTTCCATGATGAAGCTTTTTCCATGTTTACAGCTGTACACAATAAAAAAAACATATTTTTATGATTATGATTTTTATTTTATTTATAAAATGTGTGGTACCACTTGAAGCAATTAGAGCATCAATAAAAAGGCAACCAGATCTAATGCAAAATGAACATTTTGTTAAATGTCTTGGTAGGTGTTTCTTAGTAGGTCTTTCAATTTGAATTAAGATTACATATACACAATATTAAGGGATTAATACTTCATTCTCTAAACATCAAAAAATGACTTAGTACCTACACATTGAAAAATAGATGTTGGTTGCCTTATTAATGTGAAATCTAGGACACATAACCTGTAGGTTTATTTGTATAACCACAGATCAAATGTATTATCTCACTGCTCTGTGCAGGATCACAAGGTTATTAGCCAAAGCCACTTTCAGCTAGAGTGTGGACAAACTTTTTTGGTATGTTGTGGTGTTCCCTACAGATGCATGAGGTCTCACCGTGGGTGGGGGTGGCTCCTCTGCCTCTGTGGTCAGATCCCAGTGGCAGTAGAAAACTTCTCCCAGGATTGGATTGTAAGGTTTCTTGGCCACTGAGCCTTTCCTCCCTGCGTGGAAGGCAGACAGGTACCATTTGACCACCTGAACCATGCGGTCCCGGGGCTCCTCCTGCTCAGCGATACTAGTGGAAGACAAATGAAAGACACAGCTCTCAATCTGAAATGAATCTGATCCAAACGATGACTTGAACAGAACAGAGAAGTTGTTGGAATGGTACATACCTTACAAATAAGTCGGGATGTGCAAAGAAGTCTGCGTACATTTCTAACAAAGATCTCCTCTCTAGGATGAAGGTTGGCAGGACCACCTGTGAAATATAATGAAGATGAACAACTGTTGTGGTTGTTGAAAAGAAAGAGTTCACACAGATGATGTTAGTGAGTAAAAGGGGGATTGACTGCACTGCAGTGGTAGAAAGGCATAAAGAGCAAAGAGACACTCGTACTTCAGTTCACTGCTCTGATCTCTCTACCTTTGTGAGGTCCATGCCCAAACGAACTTGTGACAGCAGATGCATGATGACGCTCTTGTGCTCCTCCACGGACTCGCCCTCTCCGTCATCGTCACGGTCGTCATGGCTATCGAACGCATCTGAGGACAACAGCAGAGGACACGTCTTACATGGCTGAGACAACATTAATCACGTCCATTATACCCGTGTCTCTTGCGAGCGTTTCCCTTTTTACCTGCTTCTGTGGTTCCATTGGACATGGACGAGTTGAGGGACTCGGTGGTGTCTGGTCGTTTCAACGCCGTGTCCTTATTAGAGAGGGGCGGGGCGGCTGCAGGCCCTGAGGGACTGAGGGCGAGAGGAGGAGATAGCAGGAGCGGAAAGGAGGCAGGAAGCCGGAGAGATGAGGAGATAAAAGAATGAGTAGGATTTCACAGACAGTTCTGGTCTTTAACTGCATCTGCAGAGTTAAGTTTTGCCAGCTGAGCTGCTAAACACTAAAGTGAACTAAAGTGTTTATTTCAAACTCTGAAGCAAAGGTTCCCCGTGTGCAGTGCAGGTTGCTTGGAGGTGCGGTGGTGCTGCTGTACTCACTCTTTGCAGTGTTTGGGGGAAGTGGTGCTCTGGTAAAACTCATCAGCGTCGTAGAATTCATCCTCGCTGGAGGAATAGGAGAAATCTGGCACCGAGTGCGAGGGCAGGGGGATGAGACCCGGGGAGGCGCCGCCACTGCTGGGGCCTGATTGACCACTCCCTGACAGAGGAGGGAAACATATCAAGTGTCATCATCAGTCTTCTGCTGCAGTATTTTAAAATAAGGTTTGTTTATTCATACAGAAAAAAATGCTCTTCTTTAACCGGAGCCGTGTCCTGAACACCATGTACAGTAACCTGTCATTAACACAGTGAAGACTTACACTGCAGAGCGTATTGACAGCGCTCTCCAGCACGCAGGCTGCCTCCTTAATGCACAGCCCAGCGTTTTAATACTGCTGCCTCAGCACAGAAGACAAATAGGCAGGAGACCCTTGCTTTTGTACTTGGCCTTTTCAATTGACTTTATGTTCATGGACACTCCGGGCTCGAGAAGAACAGTAACAGTGATATAGTATTTCTGCTCTTGTTCATGTGGTGGACTTCTTATTCCATTAGCTTCCTGTAGCTTGTAGAGAGGATCTAAAAAGTAGAAAAAGCACCCTGACAAGGACTTGATCAGTTTTCTGTCTAAGTATCCTCCTTCCTGTTGAAACTCTAGTTTTTTTGTAAGTACAGAATGAGAAATACAGCCAATAACTACACAAAAAACAGGCATCCGACTTCACACAAGATCCATCTGCTATTAAAGATTATGTGATATGACCTAAAACTGCACAAAATGTACTTAACGGGCATTTAGAATTTTCTTTTTATTATTCTGGCCAGCCGCAAGGACAACATAATCCTTGTGATGTCACTTTTAAGACAACATAGATTAATACTCTATAATAAAACCATACCAGGACAAATGAGAAAAATTCGATCTGCTAATGAAGATCATGTCAAATAGCTTAAAACACAAGAACAGCTAGTGAAGAGATTTATAATATATTACATTATTAATATTATATCTCATGGTTTAATGAATCTCAAGCTGTATCTTCATATCGGTCCTGGAACTCATTTACGTAAGTGACGTTGTCCATCGCGAGGACAACACGTTCACGGTGACGACAACCGATTCTCCAGGTCAGTCGTCTGTGCACCGAGTCAAGCTTTACCGAACTTTGAAAAAACAGGTCTCAGAGCAGCAGCTTCAGGGTTCTGTGGACTGAGTTCAGTCGCAGGTCATTTCTTGCTGTGGCTCAATTAGTGCAGGTCACTTTTACAGTTTCATGCGAGCAGCATCACCACAGGCCAAACAAATAGCCCATTCCAAACCAGCATGTGTAGAACAGGCACTGCACTAGTTTACCAAACATGCAATGGATGGATGAATGAATGAATACTGGGGGGGACTGTACTAAAGCACAAAACCAGGAAAATGACTAGTTCCTAGAGTTTATCATTTTTGTTCAGTGGAAGTAATAACTCACAGTGAATGATCATTATAACAACTAATACTTTTTCCGAGTAGTGCTTTAGTAGAACTGGCTGCTCGAGTGAAGTGAACTTTCACCTGTGCTGTTGGGAGTTGGGGTTTGCAGACTGCCCATCACCGTGACAACGGGACCAACAGGTAACGTGGAAGGTCGTTGCTCTGATTTACACACCTGAGAAGCGTCTTTGGCAAAAAAGAGAAAGCGGATGAGTTTTTGAGGCTGAAGCCAAATCACATTAAAAGCAGCAGCTCATCAAGAGCAGTTCCAAGAGGCTGGGGAAATAACCCGAGACGCTGTAGACACAGGCTTCAGTCCTGAGAGGGATTTTAAAGTTTGTTATCAGACTGAAACTAGACTGGCCTAGTTTGAAGTTTTCATTTTAACAGCAATTGTCAAAAGTCGGAGAACAAAATAACCAAAACTTTTTGAAAGATTGTCCCTAATTAAAGATTTTGGATAACCATAATTTAGTCGTGCACTTGTAATCTTGTGATCAGGAACTTATCTTATATAATTTTACCTTCAAACAATTAAAGCATATTTAGAACATTTATCAAAAACCTGGATAATATTGATATTGTCAGAGTAGAACTCACTTCAGGTTTCATTCCACTGTGTCTACTCTCACTGTGAAATATTTGAATTTCAAATGTTGTTAAGGGACAACAACAAAATAAAAAAAAATAAAAAAGATTTTATAAGCAAGCACTTAATTTAAATTTTTGTGACAAAATGAACTGTGTCCAACTGAGTGGGAACATCAGCTTGAGGAGGTTAAACATGCAAACACCAGGGGGAGCCGTTTTCACCTTTGATTAAGTTACACAACATTAATAACCTCTGTGAGTGAAGCTGGGTGTGTGTAGTGTATCAAACGTGATAACACATCATACCCAGGAACCCACATGAGTGTAAGAGATGGTGAGGAGGCGGACGACAGGTACCTGTTGGTAGTGTGTTCTGTGTTGGCATCGTGCTGTTGACTACAGGGTTGTCCAGAGGTGGCTGGAAGATCCCATCCACTGGGTTGATGGTGCTCTGGAGGAAATTAAAATGACATCGCCATCAACAACAGAAACTGCATCAATCAGTTGTGACATCAGACACAAGAGCAACACTGCCTGCTTACCAATCTACAATGACACAAACTGCATATCCAGAGACGACCCTACGCGCCTGCATGTCGCTAACATGTAGAACTAAATATACAACCCACAGGGGAATGGTTTCCATTCACATCCAAGGCAAAGGTCAATATAAGCTCTCAGCCAAAAACTGGACATCAAGTTCACAGCTGTATTGGTTGTAGATCAGCTTAATGCTATATGTATGCAACGAGAGCAGTGAGATATATATGTGCCACCCACCGCAGGCCGATCAATTTCCTTTCACTCCATTTCCTGGAAAGCTGTTACCGGGGTTTCATTCATCTAATCAATGTGAAATCCACAACAATGTCAGAAAGCCAGACACCAGCCGAACCCTTACACAATAAACAGCAGCACCTCCTGAACTCGGATCAACCTTCCAGTCTAAAGAGGAGTTAATTAACTCCATTGGGCAGCAACCGAAATGTGTATCATGTGTATCATGTGTATCACTCCTGATTTCCCTGTGGTTAAACCCAGCGGGGACACTCTTACCCTCGTCAGTGCAACATTAACACTGTGTCTGACGTATGTGACCCCAGACACACAAAGCAGCCTGAGGACTTTGTGTAATGGGGTCACTGGCCCCACTGACCCAACAGTGACAGGATCACCAACAGCAACACAAGCGAACAAAGTGAAACCCTATCGACTGTCATGTCCCAACAACTTCCCCCCGGGGCTTCTGGTTGCACTGGATCTAGTCGATGTGATCTGTTATCTTGTTATTCAAACTTGATTTTCGCTTTTCCACTGACAGAATCATGTGAAACTAGAATGCCTCTATGAGTCACCTGATGAAACCACCTTTACATTCACTAGAGCCCAGTAGTTTATTTGGATCTGCACCAAATATTATTCCCCTAAACATGTGGAGTTTTGTTCAAGACCCATGAATTATTATCTGAGAAATCCAGGATTAATGCTGAAAAACGCCCAATCTCACAACGTCAAGACAATGACATCCTTTTTCTCCCTGCATTGGACCCTTCATCCTAAACTGCACCTAAATACAAGACCATCTCTATTGTGTCATTCCAAAACCCTTCCACAAAAATTCAATGGAATAATTTTAGAGTCATCCTGCTAACTAACAAACAAATGCAGATGGGAAAAAAACAACTTCCTCTGTCAGAGGCAATCAACAGGAACAGGTACAGTGAATCACTTCAATGTCCGTCCACTGACATGAGGCTGTGAGGCTGAGGAGGAGTAGAAGTAGCAAAGGATAATATTAAGTTTGTATTAGTGTACCAGGACGTGAACAACAAGCCACGACAGGCCTCAAATACTGCAGTATACAGGACTGAGCTTGTTACATGAAACATAACGACCACAGTGAAAGGAGAAGATTGTTTTTCTGAATTTGTGTCCAGATAATTACCACCAAAAACATCAATGGTTCCCAGACAGAATCTCTCTCATCTCCCAGCCTCTTTTCCTTCCTTTCCACCTCCCTTTGCACTGCCCTATGCTTCCCGTCTCCAAGTGACTCCATGAGGCAAGAGCTACTAATTATAGCCAATCAGAGAATTATTGGTCTGTCATGGTGGGGCCAGCCTGTGGCTTTGCAAGGCAGCCATAAAACAAAAGCAGATGGAAGGAAAGAGTTACGGTTAAAAACTACTTGAAAACATAGTGTTGTGATAGTTTTTTTTTCTTTAGTTGTGTGTGGATACAACATTAATAAACCAGGTAGCTCGAGCAGCAGGGCAAACCTTTAACCAATCACAGGCCATAAATTATTTTGACAGATAAATACTGAACAGGCCTCTGGCTTCCTGCACTTCAGGGACAATTTCTCTGTCCGTGCAGAACACAGCAGCGACTGACAAGGTCAATCCAACATGCAGTTGGTGTTTCAGGTATTTCAAACAAAGGTCAACAGAGCCTTTATCCTTTTCCTCCACATTGCAGGGGCGCAGGCAACGTGACAGACACTTAGATGTTCTAAAGCACAAAGCTTATGGCATAAAAAAAACCAAACATGTGCAGTTAGATGTGTAGACAGAGCTTATATATATACGGTGCTATTTATACTGTGTAATGCTGTACTTAATGACTGTGAGATTAAGTCAGCTATAAGAGCAGTGCAGGTCAACAAGCTGGATGGCCCCTGTGGGATTCTTGCTTCAACGATCAGACAAGAGGTGATGTGTTAGTACATTATCAACAACCCATGCACATTTCTGTAGCTCACATTTTCCAAAGCATAAAGGAACATTGATTTTTCCAATTTCCAGGAAGCTACTAGGTTCTGCGCATTGTTTTTGTTGTTATATGTATACAAGTGGCTTTCAGTTGCATGGAAGTAGTTGTGAGCAAAGATCGTTTGGGACCAAAATGATCTCTTTGAGAATTGACAGCGGAAAATACTGCATTTATGAGCTCCACTCTTTAAAGTCGTTTTCGGACATGAACTCCAGAAAATGGTTGCCTTTCACAGCTAAAGAACGCAGCAGGAGATTGTCTGGGTCAGATTTATCGTAACAGCAGGAACATCTACAGAGCATTTGGATGAGGGGTGTCGTCTGGGTAGAAGCGTGCAGGAGGAAGGACAGGATGTATAAATCCTGCTGCGGAAATCATGTGTCTTTGTTTACAGCACATCCATAATGACGTTGGCCCTTATCACCAAAAGCTCTCAAATCTCATCGTCTTTCCAAGTCGACGTCTTCTGTGTGTTGGCTCCTCTTTTTCAGCCCCAGATCGTTTGTATTCTTTTTGGTGTTTTTCCAGCTTTGCGTCTGAATGTGCCCATGTGAGAGCGAGCTAGTGGGCGGGTTCTTGATGTCTCTAACACGTGACAGACATTCTCCAGAGGTTTTACTAGGGGCTGACAGAAATTGTTTCACAGAATGTCCGGAGCATTCCAGTATTTGCATTCTCACACAGGCCCTCCAGATAATATCAGGAGACTATATGGCCCTCATCGCATGTATGCAAGCAGCTCAACAGTGAGTAACATGCAAGGATGGACATGCTTGACAGGGTTATTACACATTTAAAGGTTCAGTCTGTAAGATATAGGTTATAGGGATCTACGGGTAGAAATTGAATATAAAATAATCCCAGTGATGTTTCCACTAGTGTGTTTCATCTAAGTTGTATGAATTGCTGTTCTCTTTATCCTAGAATTGTTCCTTAATATTTAATAACTTTATATTTACAGGGAGCTGGTCCTCTCTTCAGAGGCTGCCATGTTATTTTTTTACAGTTATCCAGACTAGACAAACTAAAACCTGAAGGCTGCCACAGGTTCACTTTCATGTTTGGAAGGAGAGGGGGAGGTGATGGGTTTTCAGGTGCAACATGCAACTTAACCACTAGATTTCACTAAATTCAACACGCTGAACCTTTAAAAGTTAATTATTTGGACTCCCAGCAGATAACTGCATTAGGACATGACTACTTAAAGTAAGGAAGACAACATTTACTGTGATAGATTTTCCATCTAATAAAAAAAATAGCTACCTGGAAAATTAGTAATAAGTCTGAAAACCTAAATGCTTTTGGAAAACAATCAACAGTAAAATAAACTTGTTGTAGATGAAACATGCAAAAACTCAGATGTGACCTCTGACATAAAGACAGAACGACTGCAGAGCGAGTTAAGTGTTCTCTGGAAGGCTTTCCAGTCATTAGTGCTCAGTAGTTCAATAAGCAGGCAGTGTGGACTCAATAAATCAATGGTGAATTACTGGGTGGCGTGAAGTGCAACAATCTCTAATATAGAGGCATGCAAACACACATGTGTAGTCCATGTACATATACATATTCTGCCTTTTCTCTCGAAAAGTTTCCACACAGACACATACACATATGTACACAATGTTTATCTTGATGAAGGAAAGAATAGTTCCAGACCATCGCAAAAAGAATTTAAAATCCCAGATGAAATCAGGAAATTAGGAACTTAATTAAGAAGGAGAGAGGTGGCAAACGTGAGGGAAAAGAGATTGAGATAAAGCTTATCTCCAAATTAGAGAGCATGCACTACAGAGATCTGATTCATCTGATGTTCTACAGTGGAAAGTCGATTAAGGCAGAAAAGAAGGTTAGCAGTTTGCTTGATTTATGTTTTTGTCATGGACAGAGGACGTCAAACTTACTATAAGTCCGTTTGCGTGTTGCTGTTCGTTACTTTGGTCCTTAAAATTTTGAGAAAACAATGTTAGACTACTGCTGTAGGACGAGTCATTCCATAAAGCATCCTGAGCATCTGTTGGGTCCAGAGCAGTGACAGCAATCCCCTCTTATCACATGGTGCGTCATCAAATTCACCAACTTGCCACATGCAGTAATCCTTTCATCACATGGTAAAATCCCCTGTCGTTTCCTTCAGTATAAGTAAGAGCGGGATTTCTCATTAATTCCTATCTGTAAGGTAAATTCCACACAAGACTAAGTATGTGGATAGTTACTCATGTTTGATCTCTGGGCTTCTGCACATTGAAATAAATGATATCAAGTTCCAGTTTAAGTAGGTTTATATATCGATAGTATCCTTTTCACAGCAGATAGTTTGACATGTTATGGTTATGAGGAAAAGCTAGTTTTACTCATAACATTAACAATGGATCTGTTCAAGTGTGAAAATAAGAAAGAGTGTCAGTGCACAGTGAGTCAGCATGTACAACACCAGGACCCTGAAGGAATGGAATTCAGCAATTGTTAATTTTAATATTTACAGATCCTTTCTTCTGCGATTGGTCAAAAAGTCTGCTGTGAAAACGGCCTGAAGAGAAAGATCTGTGTGGGAGCTGTGGCCCTTTAAACAGTGCCCATGATTTGGGCATTCAAAAGTAATTAGACTGATACATTTGAGGTCAAACAAAAATCCCATTTAATAATAAGAAATATGTTATCACCATTTACTTTAATTGTTTTGGATTTATGTGAAAAGCTGTTTACCCCTGAAACTCCTAAAGTGTTTAGTGGACTCAAACCCTTCACCCATCCGTCCATCGGCATAGTGGTTTCAAAGGGGAAATTTTCCTCTTCAACTCAAGACGCATTTTATAGCAAAGTGTCTAATTACTTTTGAACCTCTAATATTCAGGCACCTTATCTCTCACACAGTGCTTTCTATTTTGATGTTAACCTCCTAAAACTAAGCATTTTATCGTTTATCCATTATCCATTATTTTATTTTAAATTGAATGTGTTGAAGCTCAGAACATAAAAAAAAAGATAACTGTCCTGTGTCCAAATTATTCCGCTCTTGTCAGTACGCGTTTTCCTCGACTCTTGTTCCGGAAAAAATTGTTCATAGTTTTACAAGCAGCTAAAAGTCTCACCTAACAACCACATGAAGCAGAAATTATTGCTCCATTTCCTTTCAGAAGGGCTGAATGGAACATGTGATGAAACAAATACTGCACTACACCCTCCTCAACCACTGGCCCAGACAGAAACCGTAAGCAGGGAACTATCCCACAAACACACACACATACATAAAGTAACAGTGCAAGCTACTGTGGTCTAACAAACAATGATAACAGTGAGGTGGCAGACCGAGCTGCAGCGTATTGTATTTACCTTTGCGATTTGCAGCAGTACAATGCAGTGCTTGATGGACTCTACCATACTCTGAAAGAGAAAAACTGAATTTATTAACCAAGAGCTCAGAGAAACTGAACGATGGGATTAAACATGTGTTAAAGTTCTGACTTACACAAGTAGTCTCTTTCAAATTTTCAATTTTCTGTAAAAAAGAAAGAGAGAAAGAAAGATAAGAGGGTAGTAAAATAAACAGCAGTGTAAAAACAAATGCCAGAAAAAGAGGTGCTGGTTCAGCCAGTTTAACAGCAAATAAACGATTTGAGTAAAACATCAATGTGATAATCCACAACTAGACGTAGCAGCACAGCTACATTTTTGTCTTATGAGACAATTTCCCACAGTGAAGAGACTGGTTACAATGAAAAGCCAAAGCGATAAGAAACAGAGCTCATGTCAGAGAGGAAGTGAATCACATTGCTCCTTGTAAAAAAAACGGACAAAAAAAACACACAGAGGCTACCAATACATTCCTGAAACTGATCAGCTTCCTTCAACAGAACTGAAAAGACTCTCTGAAAGGATCTGAACAGCTGAAAACAAGAATTGCAACTGTTGGGTTTATCCCATTGACAGTAAATAAAGATGGACCAATTGTCTACTTCCTCATAATCAGAAATGAAGCTGAAATATTACGGATGTATCCCATCTCGCACATTTGGAGTCACATCAACAATCAGGGGATTGAGTTTCAGTATCAGGGTCCTGCGATGATAATAATAATAATAATAATAATAATAATAATGATAATGATAATAACTTTATTCCAACACTGCAGCCAGTCATCAGGTTGCTTTGGCTTCACTTTTAGGGAACCGTGGTTTTAAGTATTACAATTACAGAATAATGGTTCTAACAACGATTCCTAATTGGCATATCTTAATTATTTTTAATACAGTACCATTTTAATAATGTGTCCAATGTATGGCTAATGGGCTAGCTGTCTCAGAGCTGAAACTAGAACCTGATTGAAAGAGAGTTATGCATCAACTCAAATTAATCATTTCATTAACCATTTCTAAAACATAACATTGTGTGGTCCGAGCTTCTCAAATGTGGTGATTTGCTGCTCTTCTCAGTTTAATATAATTGTAAATTAAATATCTTTGGGTTTTTATCAGTTGATCTGTATTTTTTTTCCATTTTTTGGTTCAGGTAGATTATTCTGATTATTTTTCATTTTGTATTGACAACATAATGAATTCAGTCCGTCCGTCTGTTCAGGACACATTTTGGTGGAGAAGAATATTTTGAATGATTTTATATTTTAGCGGGTCTTAAGTCTTTATCTTTAAAAAAATACGATGTTTTTAAACTGACAAACTACACATATCAAAGTGTGTATTCGCATGCTATGATCGCCATCATATTTTCTTTCCAGGTCTGTGTGTCAGCACGCGTCCCTGCTGTGAGCCACTGCTCTAATGACAGCGAGAACACGGACCGGAAAGCCAGGGCACAAGGACAGAGCAGCTCTTCTGGTACTCACTCTGCGTGATTCATCCTCTTTGCAGTCCTTGATCTTCTCATCAAACAGCTGTGTGAGAGAGGAAAGAAGAGGAATGGAATATGAGCTGAGACGGGTCTATGGTGAAATGAGCACCGGGATTATGAGAAGGTTAAAGTGTACGGAGGACATGGCTTCAGATAATGTGGGGAAGCAGCGAGCTCTTCTCATCAAGAAAGGGCACTCATCCTCTACATTTTCTGCCAGAGACAACATTCTTCTGCTTCTTTTAATACATGGTTTTGTGCTTTATCACAGTACTACAACAAATCTTAATCTTAAATAACTTAATCTGGGTCTTTAACCGAACACGTCAATGTGAGTGGTGGAAGACCTATATATTTGACATCTTTATGAAGATGTAAATCATCACAAATGAAATGAGAAGGATTGACAGGTGTTTCCACATCGAGTCCTACCTTTAACTGGTCAATCAGAATCTGCAGGTAGGCATCAGCTTCAGCGAGCTTCTTATCAAAGTCTTGAACACTCGGAACGAATCCTGTCTCGGCCTCCTGAGAACAGAGAGACAAACACAGTTGGGAATCAGTGCAACGAAAACCACATCCAAGTCAAACAACATGTTGGTATTTTCATATTAACACATATACTATATTTACATGTAATCCATAGATTAATTAATAGAATCCATCCATTGATTGAAAAAAGGCTTGGGTCTGTCACTGCCTGGTCAGGTACGGTTTGTAACTGTTTGTAAATGTTGGACAGAAACATCAAGAGTTCAGAGAGTTTTCCAGCAATGTACTGTACTGTTGTAGATATGAATACTATTGTTTGAAGCCTTGTTGCCATGAAAGGCCAGCAGGTCTGTCTGCCGCTGACTGGAGGCCAGCGAATGTCAGGCTTCAACCAAACCTACATCAGGAAACCTATGGCTGGAATTAACTTGGCTAATGACAGAGAAGTGTGTGTGTGAATGGGTAGAGGCTCACTCAGATACATAGATTGTTAATTATGTCCCCTTAATAGGCCACATACTCCAACCACACACACTCACACATGGGCCCAGACTATTTCATTACATAATATCCATTAAAAGGTAATTATTTCACTATTGGTAGAGCAGATGTGACCTAGCATCTGTCTATCTGCCTGAGCTCACTCGAGCACCCGGAACAATCTGGTCGGCTGTGAAACAAAACCAAAAGCAGGAAAATGAAAACGCAAACGCACACAATAAAAGACTTCCTTCAAAAAACAGCAATAAAAACACAATAAAAACTCGATGCCAAACCAGTCAGATGACGAATGTCTTGCAGCACCGTTAAGTTCTGCACAGCTGTAACTCCGACATGGAAAAATCCGACAGTTTTTAATCAAACAGATGTGTTGGTCATAAATCTTTATCTAACCATGTCTGATGCTACCGCTATCGCTGCTACGGACTTGCTTCGGCACACAGTCCTGTTGTGGTCTGACTTTGAGGGGGCTTTTCCTCCACCTGCTAAAGACGACCTCACAGGAACGTGAAGAAAAGCCATTAACAGCCAAACTGCTGTTCACAGCTGTCCCAGCCTGAGACCTGTTAAAGTTTAAACTGGAAAAACATGCTAGCTTTCTAGAGAACAAAGTCTGAGTTAAGTCAGCGCCTGTGAAGTCTGATGGTAACTGGCCAGACTTCCTCAAAAGGTTCAAAGGTGATTTCATCATCAGCGTGACCGAGGGAGTAGCTGTCCACATGAGGGCCTGAGCAAAAATCTAAACTGAAAACGATGGATGTGTCAGCAAATTGGGCGTCTGGCTCTTACTCATACTACACTGGAAAAACACTGATATCTTTCTCGGGAAGAAATACATTATGATCACTTTTACCCAAACGAAAGCAGCACAGGAACCTTTGAACATACAGGAAGTAGGTGTTTAAAACACAACTATGCAACAGAACATCTATCTCCTTTAAATTTAGGTGGTACAGTGAATATTAACAACCATCAGGACAACCGCTCCAACATAACAATATTTACAAAGTAGTACAGCAGCACCAAAAAAAAGTAAATGTGCAGAAATTCAACTCAACAAAGAACTAAATCAAAACATGCATATATTCATGTATGCAACTGGCATAGGCTTGAACATATGGTTAAAAAACAACAATAAAAGCAGGAATTTTAAGCTGACATCGAGAAAACAAAACTGAGTCCCCGTAATTACCAAGCGCCTCCTGTTTTGTCAACACACTTACTGGAGGCGAAGAGTTTGTACAGACAGAGTCGATAAGTTTAGAAGCACAAAACCGGAGGCAGGTTTTATAAACAGCCAGCGTACCACCAGGTCAAACTAGTCACTGCTCCGCCTGAAATATTCCCAGACGTCTCCTCTCCCACTCATTCCCGCTGATCGCACTGTGAACCTGTGCGTGTGCGTTGAGTGTGCGACATAGTGGGAATAATTCAGAGCTGTGTGCGACCCCTCCCACGTGAACACCCACAAACCCACCCACCCAGACTCAACAAACAACACTGCTCCTGCACCTCCCCCCCCTCCCCCCTCCATTTCTATTTGTCTTTCCATGCACAGTGACCCACTTCAACATGCTGTTGCCCCGGCAGGAAACGCAGTGCAGCCGTTTAACTCCTTGCTATGGTGCAGTGGTGTTTGTGTGTTTTACTTACTGGGTGCCTCCCTCCAATGGACATGCTGCGTTAAAACCTTGTGCATCTCTCCCACTGGGCCATTTAGCCTAACAAAAGATGGTCCCTCTTTCTCAGCTTCTTCTCTTTTTCCTCCCTCTACGGCAACAAAACCACCAGCTTTGGTAAAAAGTTAGCGTTCTCTCTTCCTACCCCCACTGAGAAAGAGAAAACAGTCTCCTCCTTCTTGTTCCCCCACTGCAGTCTGCCAAGGTACAGCACAGCAGCCTTCAGAATGCGCTAGGAGGGCAGCCAGTCTGGCTTCAATATATCCTTCGGCAGCAGGAGTGTTTGGTATGAGGCAGAGAGAGCAGTATTAATCCAGGACCCTCCCCTGGCAGGAAAGGCACACTTCCTCTCATGCAGGCAGAGGAGAAAACACACAAAGCAGCAGCAATTGCTCAGAGGGACAAGCACTAACAGCCCAAACCGATTGGCTGTAGCAGTGAACGATGTTTGGTTGATCCAACAAGCAGGTCGCAGATTGGCCACTGCTGGGTCACATGTCGTCTGACGAAGGAAATGTGTGTGTGAGCAAGCAGGCACACGTAGCACATCAGAAGGATTTGTCACAGAGGGAGGGACACCAGAAAAGGAAAGAGGGAGGGAGGGAGAGCAAACTAAAAGGCTGGTCATGAGGGGGAAATGGAGGAGATGGGTGGGAAGAACTTCAAATAGGTAATGATGATAAGGAAAAATAAAAAAAGACAGGTTTTGAGAAGGTAGGCAGGGAAAAAAGTTGGACATGGAAACAGCTGGAGGGCCGACAAGAGAACTAACTGAGTCACTCAAGACTCCCACATTCAATAAACATCCCACAATGAAAAACATAGACAAACATCAGTGGGACAAAACTTTCGCCAGCAAATCAGCAGTTAAATGATCTTTCTTATAAACTAAAAATCATCACTCCTTTATCAGACTTGCGGCTTTCGGACAAGCACGGAACTCCAGAGGATCTTCAGACATTATCCAGGGGCTGTATGTGAGAACGCAAATGTTGGAGTGACAGCCTGCAGACTTTCTTATAAACTCTCTACAGAGTGTCTGAATGAGCCGATGTGAGCACATGGCAGGAGATCCAAACAAACATACGTAAAAAAAAAAACACAATCTCAAGTGTCTGTTGGTCAGAAAATCATTCCCCATCATATGATATCATGATAAGTGATGTCTTGAAGAGGTCACAATGACATCAGTAAATGATGTTAGGTGTAGTTCATAGGGTTAGCATTATGCATTTTTCCAGTTACCTCTGCATCCTGTAAGACTATAGACCCAATCTACAGCTTCACTATGAAGTCAGGAACTTATGTAATATAGTGTCATAATGCATGGACTTTAGCAACCAATAAAAATAGACAAAATCGACATCTTATTTCACCAATCAGTAGTCCTCATATGGTATAAATGATGTTGCCACTCTGATTCTTTTCATTTCTATTTACACTGACATAACCCATCAATGACTCACCTTCTCTGATCAGAAGACAAAGAAAAATCAGGTACAAGCATGAGACCCAGCTTCAAGGTGCTGAAAACACTTTAGAAGGGAAGTCGCCCTGATGTCATCATATGAGAATTGTGATCACAGTAAATGATTCACAGGGTTTTCAAATGAATGGAATCGAAGGTTCAATAAAAATCCCTCAATTAAAAGCTTTTGATATCCAGGTAACATTTACCTTCACTTCAGAGTTTCCCAGTCCTCAGGCTTCACAATATCTATTTCAGTATCCTCTTCTGGTAACTCAAACAAGAACATGTTTGCTTGGGATAAATAGAAACCACACCTACGGTTGCTGATCGCGCCCCACAGCTAAATGACTTACTTGTAAATACACTGGATGGATTGGACAAACAGACTCATATGCATAAACACATACACTTACACAAAAACATGCTAATAAAGCTACTTACTCGTAGTTGGTGTGTGTGACGAAGGATAGTTCCCTCTAAGGCGTGGATCCACTTCTCCCGCTCATCTGCATCTCGGGCTAGGGGCAGAGACAAACCAAATAGATGAGTTTTCACACAGACACCATCTGCAGCCTTTACATATGTTCTACACGCCAATGACACCACGATACGACATTGAAATGAGATTAGCACTGGTCACACAGACATGGAAACAGTGGATTCTTCTTTGAGATTGTTGGCTTTTTATAAAAAAAAAAAAGCCAACTAGAATTCTGCTCAATAGTGATGGATCATTAATGATTGTATTTATAGTTTCACAAACAACAAAATAACCATAATCTTTATGTGGAAAAATGTAGCTTTAAAGAAGGAATTTGATATTTTGGGTTAATTGCTTATTTTTTGCTGAGGGTCAGGTGACCAGACTGACATCCCTCTTTTGTCTTTGTCTATTATGTCTTCTCCTAGTTGTGGCTTCATATTTATGATACAGTGTATTATCAATCTTCTCATACAACAGACAGCAAATAAGTGAGAGGCCCAAAATGTTGAATGTAAATGTATTCCTTTAAATTTATGAATAAAGTTTTTAATGCTGCAATGTGGCAATTTTTTAACTGGGCTTGTGTCCATGAACAAATCTAAATAAATTCAATTAGAACAATGCAACTTTCACATAAACATGAAGAATAACCCATAAGAAATTAATAGAATGATATTAATACTTGTGAGATAAATAAGACTATAGCAAAATAATATAATTGAAACTAATAACAAGATAACTAAAAACATTAATAATATTAGTAGCAGTAGGTGTTCAGCAAGATCATGGGGGCGGTGGATGGGTTGAAATCACAGATTTAGACAGAGAAAGCACAAAACTATGAGAGAGAGTGAAAAACAAGCTAACTTACTAACATGCATTAATAGGATATGAACGACGAAAGATGGAGAGACAGAAGAAGAACATCATGAGAAGTCCAGCATATAAAGCCTACAGCAAGAGGAAGGTTCAGGTCAAGACTCAGACAACCATAACTACAGTCCTTATCAAAAAGGAAAGTACTAAGCCTGAGGTAGAGAGGGTGTCTGCCAACCTGGACACAAAGAGGAAGGAGAAACTAGAACCACATGGAAACCTGCAATCAGGCAACACAGTGTTCGAGTGGGTTATGAGCTCTTTAAGATATGATGGTGTAGAACCATCTATGGTTTAGGATGTGAGGAGGATTTTAAATTCAATTCTAGACTATACATGACAGGAGACTAACACGTCTTCTTTCCTTCATCCTGTCAGTGCTCTTGCTGCAGCATTTTGAATCAACTACGGAATCTTTAGAGACTTGTTTTGGCAGTCTGATAATAATTCTTGTCAGGAAGTCACAAGGCGAGGAGAAGTAAATTTGATATATTAAATTATAAAATTAATTCAGAAAAAAATAAGCAGCAACTAACTAACTACTTTTTAAGTAATTTATTACAGGTAGTGTTTGATTTATTACACAAACTGAACAAGCACTCAAATTTTTGGTGAGTGAACAAAGTACCAACGAGACAAAACTCTACAGAGATTGTTTTGGGGAAAAGTCTGTGACAGCATAGATGGTGATTGCTTTACATATGTTCAAGCCCTCCCTCCAATAAGCTACTGAATGGAAAATACATTAAGCGGAAAGAATGTGTATGAATGGAAGAAATTTCAACCTTTGGAAAGAGCGTATGATTTTAAACTTAATGAAATTGAGCAGGGCGAGGCTGCAGCCTCAAAGCAATGACAGAGAACAAACACACTGCCAGTGACATTAAACAGTGACTCATTATAGGCCCCAGCATGTGCAGAACACAACTGTGCCAATGGCTAAAATGGACACAATATTTAGTCCTGTTCCATGACCAGGAAAAGAAAGAAGTGGGCTCACACTATATTTTCAAGCATTAAAAGGTTTTCAGTTCACGTGACAAGTGACTTTACATCTGCTTTACTGTACATGAAGAGGGAGGCCATCACAGACAAAAAAACATAGCTCTAAAAGCTGTGAAAAAAGAGCTTAATAAGATATATGCCTCTGTATCACCTGCCAAACTATATCCTGTGAAGGAGTCATTTTTCATTGAGTTGGAAACAAGAGTGTGCAGCAGATGAATGGCTGTGCTAGCCGAGAGGCTGAGCACTGCCACGGCAGAAAAGCTTTTAAAGACATTAAAAGGCGGCCGAGGTTCAGGCCAATCCACTCAGACAGCGCCTCGCTGCCCTCTCACGTTCCCCCTCAGCCAGACTCTCCACAGGAACAGATTACTGTGGCTAATGTTGTTTAGCTCGGTTCATGCCAGAAGAGAGGTGGTGGTTGCGGGGCCATTCAACTTAAAACAAAGACTGTAACTGTATGAACAGATCTTTGTCCTCGTCTGTGGCTCAAATATACCACACGGTTTACTATCCCAGGTAGGTGTGAGTCAGTGGGCAGTTCACATGGGAGGACAGAGCGTCTGTGGCTGTCATCTGACAAGAACCTCAAGTGTGAAACTGCATCTTAACATTCAAACAACCAGTACGTTAACCTGGAGCATTACCCTCATACATACATGTATTTTTTTTATTTCTGTATTACAGTATTTGGCCCATCCCTTCCTAGATTACCAGACAACCCTAATTAAACGCATACGTCTTCTTCTAGGGCAACATATAGAAAATATGTGGGGGGAAAAGGAAAAGGAGAAGACACATCTCTTTCTCCAGATAACTGGCTAGTTTATAAACTTCCTATAACAGCTTACTCTGTCTTTGTGCAACATTTAATACAAAATTAATATGTTTTATAATATCTTACAAAACAGAGCATTGTGCAGTTCACCATAAAAAAAGAAAACAAGTTATTTACTTCATCATTTTGACAGCCCGTTGGACAAATTCACCACTACTATAATGACTATTAGTTATAATAATAATGCATTTTATTCGTAAACACCTTTAAAAAAAAAAGAGCATTCGAGAGGATAGGACCACCTACCCTTGATTTGGCATCAATAATGTGGCGCCTGAAGGGGAGAGTGAAGAGGAGATACTTGCACTAGTAGTAGTGCTTGCCTTGAAGGGGAGGGGGATGTATAAAAGTAGTCCTGCTATCCAATGATAGACATATATAAAAGACCCTGGAGCAATAGAGAATGTTAGTTGTATTTGGAATACTCTGTCTTTCAATCATTTTCTTTGTGGACAGATAAGAAATGGAGATAAGTCCTTTATTGTGAAAGGGGTTAAAGGGTTGTTAAATGCTGTTTAGCAGCTATTATGAAATTTAATGGGAAGGAGGAACCAAAAAAAGGGACAAAAGTCCAAAAGTCAGTAAGTAAAAACCATTTCCTTTACTACTGCACAAAGCTGACGTTAACAACAAATGACGCTGTTTCAACCCTGTCAGAGTGCAACAGTCTCACAGGCCAACTTTTAAGTGTCCTACCTGCGGGCGGGACATTTAATGAAAATATTATTCAGGCTACATTAACAAACCAACAGAATGATAGCCTATTAGATAGCTATGCTGCATTTCTATGCGCCTTGATGCCCCTTAAGGCCGAGTTATAGTCGGGTTGCACGCACGCACGCACGCATGCACGCAAGACACGCAACACGCCCCTTTCGTGCCCTCTGCGGGCTTGCATGCGTCCGCCAATTTTTCTAACTACACGACAAAGCGACGCGAGCCTCACGCAGCCCGCAAGGCTTGTGATTGGTCTGCTTACTACATCCCGTCCGGTGTCTAGTTTCCGGTTTCATGCCCCACAATACGCGGAAATCACGGAAGATTTAGAAGAACGAATATGGACCAAATAGAAGAGCACTTGGCAGAAGAGATCCGAAAGTATGACCACTTGTATAACCCGTCACTGACTGGCCGATTTGTCCGCCAGAAATAGGCTATGAGGAGCCGGAGTGGCGATGTAAATAAACAGTCGACGAAGAAGAAGACGTCTCTTCTTTGTGTGTTTTGTCTTTGAAAAAAAACGTTACTCCGCCTAGGGTTCTGGCGGTGAATTGCGTTGCAACACGCGCAACACGTTGGTGAAGCATAAACCAAAACGAGTCCGTCGATGCAGCTGCGTGGCCTCCCGCGGTTGCAGTCGCAGGACTATAATTCAGCCTTTAGTGGCTGGCAGCAGTAAAGGTCATAAACCCTGCCTCCTCCATGTTGTAGGATTGGACATTGACCAAGCAAAAAAGTCAAAGTAGAAGTCAAATACATTTTTCTTGGTTTTAGTCATTTAGGTAGTTATTATCACACTGACGCAGCTTGGTTTTAACCTAATTGGTGCTATAAAAACTGGGTGAAACTTCATGATTAACAGCTGAGACGATTGGTGGAGCACGTGTATTGGTGAGACCAAGATACAGTGGCTCAATCCCTTGATCGCTACTAGCACAGACTCTGACTTCAATGTCATCGGTGCAGGAGGGCTGCGTTCATATCTGGGTTACTTTGACTTTCTGTGTTTTCTATCATGTGTGACGCATTTGTAAAACAACGGATGAGGAACTGGTGCCAAAAAAGTTTTCTACATTAGTTCAGGTTTCGTGATGCACAGTGTGACATTTCTCAGAACAATCTTTTCTGTATACCTTGTGAGGAAACAGTGGGAAAATCTATTCATCCACTTTGAAAGGGAAGCATCTGAAGAAACAAGCGTTTAACTCAGCTCAGGACGACTCATCTGTATCTCACGAGTCCCTGAAACATGAACAGGTCTCACCGACTGATGCATTAGAGCAGTAGAAAAATCCAATAAATCTAGCAAAGGATATTGTGCCATCCAAAGCTGTGAATAACTTCGCAATTGATACAATGATCAATGATGCATGTTTTAGATACAGAGTATGAAATGGCAGTGTTTTTAATGCAGTATATACAACTATACTGCCAACATATTGCTGTCTTCATCTTATATTCATATGTAATTTCAGTGTTGGTCCAGTATGCTGATACTCCGTCAACCATGAATGCCTGACATCTGTCAGATTGTATTGGATGTCAGATTGATTAAGGGAACTAAGAATAAATAAAAAGGTTAATTAAGTAGTTATAGTCCCCTAGACTGCAGAACCTATTATAATATTCAAGTAAACAAAAAAGAGATCCCAACAGTACAGTTACCACCCACAGACAAATGCTGTGTCCAGATAAAGTAACAAATAAACCTAAAAGCACAACTGATGTTTTCCTCGAGGAATCCATCTCTGAGTTTTCCCATTACGACACTCAGCCTCTCCCCATGGTGATGCTCCTACCTTCTCCAAAAGGCTTCTCTGTCAATTATTCATTCCTTCCCTCTTGTTCTTGCCATCATCAGACAAGCTGATGAAATATTGCAATACATGGTCCGGTGGGAGGTCCGAAGGTCTAATGCTCTGAACAACTACCTATCAATACTGTGACCTTGTAGTTAGCCAAGAACATTTAAATATGAATATAATCTGAGGTCAATGAAGTCATGATGCATTGGTGGAAAAGGTAAGTATCTGTTAAAACCTTTTTCCATTCAAACTCTGTTTTATCTCCAACTTTGTGGCAAAAAAGGAAAATGAACACATCTTAATACTTTGGATGTGGAATCTGCACCCGACAACGTTTTTATAAATATACAGGTGCGGATTTCAGCCCCTAGTAGAGCAGAGTTATTCAGAGGTAAGGAAGAACCCTGGAGCAAGGAGACTAGGAAGAAAGCATGGGGGGGGGGGGGGGGGGGGGGGAATCTTTGATCCTGGACTGGGCAAACTGACAAAGAAGGAGAAGACAAGAGATTGATAGCTACTGTAGATAAGAGGGGTGAGTGAGAGGGCTCTCAAACAACTCTGATGCACTGCCGGGGGAAGAGGGTTTGATAAATAATGAATGCTCCTCTAAATAGAAAGACAGCACAGAGCTGCACTCCAGGCGAGCAGAGTGGGCCGTCGACTCAGAACTACACATCAACATGTCCCGTCAAGAAGATCATTTTTTTATACCATAACACAAGCACACTTTGATAATTATGTGTATCAGCAGTTGTTAAAAAAATAAGTATGTGGGACTGGACTATCAGACAGCTGTTCTTTCATTACAACAGATTCTTTTCTTTTTTTTTGTGTGGTCATTGTTGCATTATGGGTTATTTGTAGCCACAATGTTGCTGGTCTCGCAACTCTGTTTATAGTAAGTCTTTAGTTAATCAGCAGCAGTTTCTGAACTCCAACATATTCTGCTGTGACGGGACATAAATTCACAAAGCGTTGACATGACTTAACGTCGTCTTTACTGCAGAAATAAACCAGGAAGAAAATCCGTCAAACTGCCAAGAATTAAATCACAGAAAATGAGCTTGAATAGACTGAAGTCTGAAGAATGAGGAATGAGAGATAGAGAGAAAACTATTCACTACAGTAACTCGTGAGCAGTCTACTCACGCTCAACCAAA
This sequence comes from Pleuronectes platessa, assembly GCF_947347685.1. Lineage (NCBI taxonomy): Eukaryota > Metazoa > Chordata > Actinopteri > Pleuronectiformes > Pleuronectidae > Pleuronectes > Pleuronectes platessa. The sequence goes on from NC_070634.1 coordinate 14,854,608, forward strand.
CCAAACTTCTGGATAGCAGGCAAACACAGTTGCATTGTCAGATGGGAGTTATGGAAGGATGAGAAAATTGCAGTTCAAATTCATTCCCTCGAAGGCCTGTTTTACCATGACTTTTGTGCGTGTATAAACAGACACATTCAGACGTTGCCGTGAATGGGACACTGACTGCATAACATGCTTAGATCAGGATCCTTTTACAACAACAGAGAAATGTCCTCCTGCCCAACATCCTGTGCGTCTCTTGATGTCCAAGCAATCTGCTGATGTATCCAGAATCTCATGTTCAGTATACAGTAAGTGTTAATGTGTTGCCTGTTTGTCCTTAGGGAAAATCTGAAGAGCAGATGTGTCTGGATATGCTGCTGTAACTGATCAAAAAATTGCACTTAGCAATTATGTGTCTTTGGGTAAAAAGAAATGATGTGTTTTCAAATTTTATTTGGTAATAGTTTGGACATGTGTTGTTTTGTCTTTGGTGACTGTCTTGCCTCATTAGGAAACATCCTGCCAGAAATGAATTCCCTCTTGACAGATTTAAATAATGCTTTCAAATTTGGACTCTGCTCAGAATAGCATTAGCATACACTGCTGATGTTATCTTGCTCTCTCACTCACGTAGAAGTCTCTCAGACTCAGCTAATTTAGATAACATTCAACCAGCGCAACATCAGCAAAATACAGGTACAAACTACGACCTTATTGAGGGAAAAAAAGACGTTACATCATTGTTTAGCTAAAGCACTTGTAAAGCAGGACAAACCGTCAGAGCACATATCCTTTTCTAAAATAATACACAGTCTGTGCAAACATATGACTAATATGGGAGACTGATCACACTCTTCCCTCTGTAATACTTCCCGGCTCCCTGAAGGATACTAAACTGTTTGCATTCGCACGGCTCTGAACTATCCTTGAACCTCCATCACAAACCAATTCAGCTGAATGTTACGAAGCATTCTGTTCCACCCTGACTGTACATCCCAGAAGACAAACAAACAAAACGCCTGCTCTCGATCCTTTCGCTCTACACTGGCATGCATGCGGACCATGAGGCATGCATGGTTTTCTCCTTACCCTTGCGTTTGTAGAACCACAGCATACAGCTTCGGAACACAGACATGGAAGAGGGCATGGAGGAAGTGGTAGGGGAGGGGGGCACATAGACTGTGGCTGGTGACCCTCAATAAGAAGGTGAAGGGTGCTGGTGGTGTTGTGTGAGAGGGTTTGGTGATGCCAAGACGGATACAAATGGATAGATGGGAGGACAGAGATGGAGGATAGGTGGAGGAGGTTTGTTAAAGACCTGGTGGCGTGATGGAGCAAAAAAAGGATGTCTGTGGGGCACTGGACTGGACAGCTCCCTGACAAAAAGAAGGGAAGGGTCGGCAGGACGGGAGGCAGATCCTGTAGCTAGGAGTCAATCCTGTCCCATTGGAGCGACTGGTTGTTAGAGCGAGCGGTGGCGGCAGCGCACCAAAGGGCGAACAGCGGCAGCAACAAGAATGGACCTGAGCTCAGCTTCCAGCTCAGCAGTATTCCCTTATTAATCCCAGAGGCTCAGCTGCACACAAGCAGCAATCTTCCTCCTCAGCCACAGTCAAGCAAAGGGGGGAGCCTTACTTGCTTGTTGTGTTCCAGAGGAATCTGTCAAGCTTGCAGTTGAGCGGATCTTGTTTATCTAACAAAAATATGCATCAGTCCAACTTCATGGCGCTTGGAGAGGTTCCACAGGAGGGGAGAAAAGACCTGACTGCGCGTGGCATACTTTGACATTGTGTGGATGCCTGTGTGCATGTGTTTCCTGGCATTCAAGCAGACCAATCCAAGTCTTTAAAAGGCGGGGAGGGAAAGAGGCATGAGAGAGAGAAAGTGAGAGAGCAAATGGACAGCAGGGATGGACGGGGAGAGATCACAGAGAGAGAAAGCCAGTGATGGAAAGAAAAGAGCAGAGAGAGGGGAGAGGCAAAAAAGAGAAGAGAAAATTTAAAGCGGGATAGCTCACCTTGGAAATGGAAAGTCTTCTGGTCCACAGTGATGGTGAATGTGCTGTCGTCCTCGTCATCGATGCCGATCACAGCTCCCTGGGCAAATAGGGAGAGAGAGGGAGGGAGAGAGAGAGACAGAGACAGTGGGACACGTCATTCTCTACATTCAATTTCTTTCCTCATACCTTTCATATGTTCCTGCAGCCCCCTTGATCGGATTTTGTTTGTGAAATACCCTTGATGCATCTCAGCACCGCACTCTCTCCTTTAAAAGCTCCATCTCTTTTTGCCTCACCTCTTTCTCACTACCACTGTTTCCTTTCACACACACAGCACACGCACGTGAACCTTGTGGAGTATGGCAGAGAAGGGACGGGAGGTGGAGGTTGGATATGGGAGAGCGAAGGAGGAGAAAGGCAGGGCAGGGTGGAGAGGAACAGACACAGGGGACAGGCAGCGAGCAGCCAACTGCATCCATGGCCTGCTGGCTAGCTAGGGCATTAGCTCCTAGCAACAGAAACAGGGTGTGTGACTCAAGAGCTTCCTTATAAAAACAAACCAATGAATAATTATACAAATTATAAATTATATAAAGATGTTATTACATCTTATTGGTTTGGAGAATAGATTTCTGACACGATCATAACAAGCTGGATGTGGTCTCTGCTGTTCTAAAGAAAGTCCACAAGAATAGACAGTTACCTCAAGCCAAAAAGAGCTCTGATGTTGGTATCTTGTGATGTGTTGGTGAAGAGGCTCAACTAATTAATAACACATCATAACCTCAGAAATGAACTACTGTGTTATAACTTATCTTACAAGAGAGCCCATTCTATTAGAGACAAGCTAGTTTAAAGTTAAGAGAGGGAAAATTAATGAGTAACCAAATTATAATTAATGTGTGAGATGAGACCCAAAACACTAACCTCATAAAGAATTGTTAAAGGCAAATAAATGGGTCGGGTTCAATTTACTGGATTCCATTTCTAAGCTAATGTTAGCTGGTGTGACACAATTGTTTGCCAGGTAAGAGAGGCACTGAGACAAGGCACTCAGGAGCGAGAACCAACCTCATGTACTTGGATTTTTTCCCTAAAATATATTCAGAATTCTTTGACACAGGCTACTAGAGGCACCCAAGAAAAAAGGAGAAGGTTTAACTTTTTTAATGCTGCTTCAACAAGGTATATGGAGAGTATATGGCACTGCAGGTACAGTGTATTTTTATGAAAAATATATTTTGTTCTGATGGAAAACCGTGCCATCTTGATGCCATTCAGTGTTTATACTACTAATACGACTAACTGTTTTCCGTACTGTGCCTAAAAGGACCTCAAAGATGTTTATTTTCACTGACTACAAAGCATGGCCTCATAAATTTCATGAAAGGTCATAATTTCCTGACAGACGGTCAACAAAAAACTATTGTCATGTAATGATTGATGACAGAGCTTAGACATTTGAGAAGGGACATGAGTTAAATCATTTGACTCAGTGAAAAACCTCAGTTACCTTGTGGCACTTGGTAATGAATCCAAGGACAAACAGCATGACATTACATTAGAGGTTATGGCTTCACTGTTATTTCTAACAAGACCAAGCATGCCTGGTTATAAGCAGGGCCAGAGAGCCTGTGGGGAAACTACTCTTTTGGAAACTGAAACTGACAATCAGTGTTTGGCACGACATTTGACACATGTATCAGGGTTTAGTAAAAGTCTCTTCTCGAAAAAAAGACCATGATAATGACAACCCTTTAAATTGGCAAAAGGTTTTTGTAAGTTTAACAATTTATTATTCTTAATTTTCCATGATGCATCTCATCACTTTACTGGAATGCAGTCTTATGTATCACAATAATCCATCCCTTACTGAAACATCTGACCTCTGACTGTTTACGCTGGATCCTCTATTCAGGTAGTTTCAGTAGCTACTTCCTCTCTGCAGTCAGAACAAGTGGAGAACAACAATGCATTTTGGCCTGAAACAGGTTTGGTGGTCGAAAATGTGGCTTTCACCTCTGCTTCTGTTAAAACTCATGAGAAACTCTTGTCCCATGCATGTAAACAGGAAGAGGGTGGTTGTGTTAAGACTCTTTCATGGTTTAACACATCATGCATGTACCCTGTCTAATTTTGGCCATTGAAGGATCTTGAATAGAGGCACTCACCTCAATGATGTCAAAAAACCACCCACATTTAAAAAAAGATTATATGGTGTACAAATACACTCTTAACAGGAAACTACAGTTGAGTCAAATTGTCTACGACCCTTTTCCCTTCCACTTGAATGTTAAATGACATTCACTGCTGAGTGACATCTACAGGCTGAAAGAGTAGAGAGGAACAAGAGAGGCTCCACAGTGTTCAACGCAGAAGGAAGAACACACTGAAGCTGCCCTCAGACGTGCGCTGAACTCCCCAGCTACTCCGTAATTTATCTTGAGAAACAAAAGGAAAACAAATATCTCTGTGTCATATACGTAGAGGACACCGACGAAGGTGTCTACAGAGGTTGTGGTGATAAGAGCCGACGCCTGTGTGTTGTCGAGCAAATTACGTGATCTACGCAGTGGAGTTAATAGATCACTTCCTACCTCTGTCTGCTGCACCCGGCTGCTCCACCTCTCGCCTGAATAATGCAGAGGATTTGCTGCTGTTGGGAACCTCTGTGTTGTGCATGTGTTAGAGGCAAACTCTTGGTAAACTCCGTACCCAATTCTCTGGACTTTACCCGCAGGTCATGTCTGAAAAGGGCTTAACTCACCTCACAACTGCCTCAATAAGGAAAGAGTAATGACATCCTGACTGTGTTACAGTCTACTAACAATTGATAACAACAGAAGAGAGGAGTTTAGAATTTCAGCTTTGATTTCCTGGTGTGTACACCCAGATGCGTCAGAGACATTGCACTTTCTATACCCAACTAAAACTCTAAACCTTTGTCTCATATTCATTTTTAAATTCAAACCCAAGTATCTTTAGTGTACAGCACAAACACAGGAGTTGGCCTTGCTGTTTCAATTAGAGCTATTTGTGGGATTGTGTAAGAAAAGAGGTCAAGCCACACGTGTCTTCCACTGCTCCTACACTTTAGATCCAGCCCTGTGGTGAATCTTCTATGGACAAAAACAACACACTACGTTTTTGAGTAATCAAAGCTTCTTCTTTCAGTAATAATGTGGGAGCGGTTGATGAAAAACGAACACGCATTAGCAATCTGATCTGACTTGTAGGACGAGTGCTGCCACCTAGTGGATATTACTCAGTACTGAAAACATATTGCAAAGACAACTGCACTGGTAATCCTAAACCAGTGAAGCAAAGGAGCTGCAGGAAACTGTTTAACTTTTCAAATAAGACAGGTGCAAAGTTTATGTCTTCCAGCAAATATACTGGAGGTTGCACCACAGTGTTTTTAGTTCATAGGGGTTTCATTGAGAGAGCCAATCTTGACAGAAGGTCAAACATGGGGGGTGTTGAAACCACATGCAGGACTACGCTAGTCTAAAACATGGGAGCTCTTCTAAATATCTAGCAAAGCGGAAAAAGCAACAAAGCCCAGCATGCAGAGTATTCGTCTCATGAATCAAAGTCAAGGGTCAGGGCGGCCTTGAGCCTGAGAAACTTACCCTGAGTCGCACACAGCCTCTTCTGGATCCTCGCATCATTTTGTCCTTTGACTGTAAACACACAACAGAACAGATAAGGGATTAATGATCAGTACACATTATTAACTTATACTGGATGGTGCAAACAGGAAATTATTTTAACAGGCATTTTTGGCTGTAGATGTTTTGACATAAAAAAATAGCACAGTAGTTTCCATTGAGTGGCTTCAGTCTGAAAGTGCTGGTGTTGTGTCTCACCGTCCCTTAAACTGCCTCAGCAGGGGACTAGAAAGAAACAGAGCCATCGTCCTTTTTCTACTGTGACAAGTCAACATGTCTGCATTAGAAATGTGTCACAAAGACACTGAGCACATCTGTGGGAAGAAGCTGCTGCCGCTAAGACCAGCTCCATATTATGTACAAGGCTCACTGCAAAATATCCACTGTACATATAGTCTCCAATCGATCCAACTATATTCTTTAAGGTCTCCCACTTATAGTTGGAACATATAAAAGTTAAGACAGAATACTCGTCCCTCTTGACTTGTGCTTGTATTTGAATGTAGGAGTTTAAAAAAATATAATTGTAAAATAAATTGTTATGGAAGAAGATTGTTAGTGTTTACATTCACAATATCCAAAAACGGAATATGACCTCTGATTTTCTTTATTTAAATCTCAAACTCGCCCCTATCAGGTATGTTATCTTTAATTATAACTAACTCTCTTAAAATAAGATAAGATAAGATAAGGTATTTATCCCATGTTGGGGATATTCACTTTTTAAACATTTTTAAACATATGTACATTATAATATATACATAACATACACATTTCTCTATAGAATGAAATATTATTTTCTGGGAAACATTCTTGAATAAAGTGTAGAGACCCTTTACTCAAGTTACTCAGCAAACCTTTGGCCAATTTAACTGTATATTAACAACATGTTTTCAATATAAAGTCTTCAACAGAGAAGCTGAAAACAGACAATGACTCCAGCATTTGCTCAGCTACAAAATATAGTTGGTCATTTTCTGTCAATACTTTTAACAACTTGTAGTTTCAGCTCTAAATCTGAGTCTGTATCGAACTGTTGATAGATTCTGCTTCAACTTGATAATCGACACATCCCTGTGAGTGTTGAGCCACAGTTATCCTCTCATCTGACATTCAGACCGGGTGATACTTCAGTCAGGGCTCAGGCTTCTATCTGGAGTAGCTGTTGACAGTTTGAGACAATGGAGTCACTGAGAAACTCCTGATCACATCACGTGTAAACTAACGATCAGTAAATCAGCTTCTTTGTTTACTTCTGGTGTCAGTGACAGCTTGTTGTCCGCAGTGAGCCAAACACCAAGCTAACACAGGCTTCCTCCTTCGGTGTGTCGTTAGCTCCTCGGCTAACAGTGCAGCTATTGTCCGCTTGTCACCACCTTGCCGGGGAAGAGAGTGGCCTCGCCGACATTAAGAATCACAACTCGTTTCACCTTAACGCGGAGAAACATTCACAGCGACGTTTGAACGCGTTAGCTCATCTCTGCTTTTAGCTTCGCGGTGCTAGCTTCATCACGCGGAAGTAGGGCGAAGACGGCGAGCGTTGATTGGCAGTTTGTTGCGAGGGGAGCGACGCTATTGGTCGAACGTGGGGTCTGTCAGATGGGAGACCCTCCTCTGTGAGCCAGCTGAGACTCCTGACAAACACAAGGCCCCGCTCCCGACGGGCAGCGGCACGTTTAACCGCCTGCAGCCCGGGGAGCGGACCTCTCCGGCGGGCACGAACCCCGGGGAGCGACGTACCGTGTAGTAGGACAGCAAACCGGCGTTGTAGTCCAGCACGAACCAGCGGTACTGCCAGCCTTTCATGACGTTAGTCCACTTGCTTAGCGGCCCCTCCATGATGGACGCCATCTTTACAACAGGCTACGGCCGGGGAGGAGTCGGATATGCTGTCAGTGGGCCGGCGTCACGGCCGCGAAGCTGCCGAGGGAGAGGATGGTGCTGGTGATGAAGAGGACTCTGAGTGGAACAGACTATCATCAGTGTTTCCTTCAGTTAAACATCATTACCTCAGTTCAACACGAGGGGAAATCCCCTGCTTTCAGAGTTCCACTGGAATAATAATGTAGTAAAATAAAAAATACTCCCCAGTCTTATACTATGATACAAAGCAATCCTCTTCATTGAAGCATAAACAGGCTTTACTTTTATGTTGTAGCTTGTCAGGATGTGAAGTTTATAGTTCATATACCTCATGAGAACTGTTTCTCTATATATTTTAAGGTCTTTTACTTATAATGTTATCACATGGCGCCTTAAAATGGAACAGAAATGAATACTTTTTTATACTAGTTCAATCATTTTTTTGCCATGGATTTTGTGAAGCACTTGTCATCTTGTTTTATATAAGTGCTTCAAAAATAAATGTATTATTTACACCGGGGTCATGTAATCTATGAGAACTCCTCCTGCTCTATTACCAATGTTTGCATGTATTTCTTTCTTTTGCAGAGACCAAAGCTGCAAAAGAAAGAGTACAATAGTCGCTCTCAATGTAATATTTAATAGCATTACATTTAAATATTCATGAAAAAGTACTTCACATATATATAAGTAGAGTACTTGTGAAAATGTACTACTTAAATTTACCAACATGTAAGAGCTACAGTCAACAACCCCTTCCATTATGAAGTGGCATGTATTTTCAAACATATTGTAAGTTGAGGGTTTGCATAAAAATGTTAAAATCCCTCAAGACTGCTATCACTATGTCGCTTTAAAACACCTCAAGAAGTAGATTTTTTTTGTATGAATTAGTTGAATGTAGAAAAATGTATTTGATGATTCCATTAATTAGGGCCCGAGCACTGACAGACAGTGAGGCCCTATTGAAATTGTAAGGATTATTATTATTATTTTTCAGGCAAATGAATTGGCTTTGTGAGGGCTCTAACATGCTCGAATTCTTACCAAAATTTGCAGGAAATTAGAAAGTGGGGAAAATGTACGTATTCGGGAGGAATTCTTAAGGGGCGTGGCAAAATGGCTCAACGGTGCCTCTCGAGACCCCTAGAACGCGTTCACATTGACCGATCTTGAATTGAATTCTTACTTATTTTATAATTTTTTGTTTATTTTTCTCAAAATCATCTCAAAATCATCAAGTTATTTTTTTTAATGTTAATGAATCCATATGTTTTTCTTTCTCCTTCTCTTTCCATTAATTTAAAAGCAGCTTAAATGAATCCCATTAGAGGCCAATCCAGTTACCTTCTGACCATATGGAACACTGACTCCTATTCTCTGAGTCTGAACCACACACAGCCTCTCCTCTTCTCTACCTCTCCTCTCCTCTCGAGACAACATTTCTCCTCTACTACCTTCCCTATGCTGGATCCCAGTTCATTTTCGGTCTTTATTTAAAAATTTTGTTGTTTTGTTTTTAAAGCTCTGAGCAATTTTTTTCAAAGAAAAAATATTAGGCTTTTCATTGATTCATGCAGCTTACATATTACATCTCATACGATATTTGTTTCCGATAACTTGTCCATATGTATGATTTCAAAGACAGCTCTCATTAAATTAAGACGTGTAAGCGTTGTGTCGACTCCTCACACATAACTAACCCTACAAATTGTGAGGCTAAAGAGGATAATGTCCAACAGTCTAAACACAAATTAAAATCCTGAATATTCATCTGAAATAAATAAAACAGTAAAAGGCATCTCAACAACATACATCGAAACAGTATTCATCAATATCTTTATTATTTACAATAGGCTTAACACTGATAAGCAGAACTTCACAGTAATATAACGTGAGCTTTAAATAAAAATTAAAAAAAACACAAAATATACTTTTGTACAATAAAAAAGTTAATGTTAACATCTCTGCCATTTTTTTCATCCCTGTTTAGATTCACATATTCCATTATGGTGTGTGTGTATATATGTGTGTGTGGATTTACATTGCACTTGTACAACTGAAGAAGTGGCCTTTGGTATAATGATGTGTACACACATTCTCCAGAGCTGCTCACCAGATGAGGGAGACAGAAGAAAAAAACAACAGATATACAGGATAAATGCAGGCATCGTAAAGAAAGACAATGCATGAGACTGATAATGAGAATGTAGTCAGTTCAAAAATTTAACAGCATCGGTTCAGATAACAGATATGAGGGGGAAATCCATTGGCTCCCAATCAATTTATTGACACTGTAATCATTGATTGAATCTTTACATGTTTATTAAAAAAACACAACCCAAAAAATTAAAATAATAAAACACATCCAGGCTGGAAATGTGTTTGAGTCGAGATGGTCACATATTTTTTTTATTTCACTTTTTCATGAGGCTTTGTTGAGAAAACGTGTTTCACAGAGATGCACTGAAACCAGTAGAAACTTAACAGGCAAACAGGCCAGAGTGGTGCAAGGCAGTTAAGGAAAGCATTTCTGTGAAATTAAGAGGATAATAAAGCAACAGGCTCAAGCGACCAAACAGGTGTTATAGTTTGAAAGACCTGTAACTGAATAAGTGTCCAAATACAAAATCTGAAGAGTAGAAAATGCACCTTTTGGTTTCAAGTTCGCATCTGATCTTTAACCTCTGAATGACAAAAACACATCCTGTAGTGACAACCATAATCCCATGGCCAAATAAAAGACATCACATGAATGTTTTAATGATGGACTTCCACATTCCCATTCTTGATTTCTTGCAGTGACAGTGTAACTGTACATATTTGTTCATACAAAGGCACAAGAATCTTGAAAATAAATTATGGCCATGGCGTTTGAAATGCACAGTGAGTAGACGTTAATTACACTTCTCAAAGCTTTCTGTTTGGCAAGAAATTAGGCATTTTATAGACACACACTAAAGTGAAATGATGTTATGAAATGCACCACGAAAAAGAGGACAAGTTTTACTTGGAAAAGCATCATTAACAGACGTTATGGACCTGCAGTGTTTATAGATTAGTTTTTGAAATATTCAGATGCAATGTGTCGATAAACCAATGTGTCTTATCCAGTGTAAATTAAAATGTGAGCCTAAGAAAAAGGTAAAGAAAGAAAATATGTGAGTTGTGTGTGTGCTGTACACAGTTTTATTTGTGCTCAAAAAAACAGAGCAGCTGATTTTGGACTTTAATGATTTAGTGTCACCCAAAAATGAGACATACAGGCCAATAAAAGGTTTAAAATAATAAATAAAGAAATGACACCATAAGAGTTTAAAGAGTTGTGCAGATGGACATTCGGCCGGGTTCAGAACTGAAGAATAATACATTCATAAAGCAGGTATTCAGATCTTGGTGGATGGGCTTCCATACATCTCTACAGTCAAAAAACATTGCTCTTTTTGCTGTGACCCCCACATAAACCATTTCGTTTCCTGGATATGAAATAAATCAAATATTTACACTCTTTTTTTTCTTTTCTCAAAATAGGTCTGTGCTTTTAATTAAAAAAACAAAATAATTTAAAATTCAAGTTCATACATAACATTCGAAAAATCATCTTTTCCTGTTTTAAACCAAAATAATGTACAAATCGTTCATGTGCTGAAGACATACTGCAGTTTGTTTGTTGAGAGATCAGTACTGTGTGACTCGTGTAGAGCAGGTCTCGGAGTTTGCGTAGTGTCGATAACTTTGAAGTATTTGAGGCACTGAGGCCATGACAAGGCTACAGGGAATCCAGCACTGTCCATACGCAGAAGGACACTTATAGAAACACTGTCCCAGTTAAACCTGCTCATGTGCTACCCTGTGCTCTTCCTCTCCTCACTCCACACTTTTAACGCTTCATAATACATGAAGAGAAATGTAGTGCTCAAGGACAACTGGACCAAAAATATTGAAATGCTTTAGGGGATCTGCCCCCGTTTATGTGGCACTGTGTTAACGTGTGGACATCGGTCACGTCACTGAAGCGAAGACAAATGCTGTGCATACGATAGGACACCCCACATTCATTCGTTAATGTGTCAGTCTCGTGGAAAAAAAACCAACAAAATAGATTGATAAAAATCTTTTCTGTTCTCGTTAGATTTGATAATGTACCAAACCATAAACTTAGTGTTTTTATTTGAGCCTACGTAGCTAGATGCTTGTAAAATGAACACAATGCTGTAAGTGATCCCTTCAATAGCTTTCAATGGTCTCACTTTCCAGGAATGTCACCGTCTAAACACCTGATCGTTCTCTAAAGATTATTCTCAAAAACAAGACTTTATTCAAATATCTAAAACAAGCGATTCTGGGGAGATTCATCTTCTCCTCTTTTATCACAATTGTCCAGCTCCTGAAAAAATACTGACCGTCAGGTGCAATCTCTGAAATAAAACCAAAATATAAAATAAAAAAAAACACATCTGCACACAAACACAAATGTCAAATTGAGACCCCGAATGGCTTTAAAAATGGCTTATGGTCACTACATTTCCCAGACACTGTGCAGAAGCCTCATGATTCACATATTTGTGAAATGCTGCTTAAGCTTCTCAGGGAAAAGCAGTTGTCTAGTGTTCTCACTGAGGCCGGAAACAACCGCCATCGTGCCCGCTCTGAAATGTGACAGACAGAGACAAGCAGAGGGAGCTTTCACCTACTCTCCGGGCTGGCTACACACAGCTGATACACTCGACATTCATTTAACAAAGAGGCCGTTATTATCGCGGCTGCGTGGAGACCCGCGGCAAAACATTTCATGGTGCGACGTAAAACCACATTTAGTTCAGTATAAACATTTCTCAATATGTACAGGTCAGAGCAAAGTTAGTGTCCACACTGGCATTTTTTTATGAAACTGTCGTTTGTAAACATTGAAGATTACACTTTGTAGAGATTTCTCTGAGGTACTTTAGAGATTCATCTCATTTCGTCCCTCGAAAAGCTGTCGATAGAACCAGAAACATAAAAAGGCAATATATATGCGATCTGTCGGGTAGTTGGGGTTTGACGTTGACGGGTGGTGTTGTCACAGTGGCTACCTCTGCACTACGTCACTAATCTCTTTAATACAGCCGTGCAGGTTGTCCAGTACAGTGTTGGGCCCCACGCTGCCCAGTCCTCCTCCTGAAGACGAGGCCCTCAGCTCCTGCAGGCTGAGCTCGAGCTTCCCCACCGCCTCTCGGAAGGCAAATTTGTTCCTCATCTGAGGGATGCAGTCCACGTAACCTGAGCAGTAGTCTAGCAGCTGGTGGCCGGCGTCCAACACCTGGCTGCTGGAGGGGCTTTCGGAGCTGGCGTGGAGGGCGCTGCTCAGGCCCTCGGCGCACACCAGCAGGGCCTCGCGGCTGGCCCGTTCCAGGGGCACCCTGTCCACCTGCTGCCTGGTTCGCCGCAGGGCCACTTTGGAAGCGGCTGTGTGTGAGGATGAAGCAGTGGGGGCGGCTCCGTTGGCCATTTTGATTGGAGTCGTGTTGGTGGTTGCAGGAGATGATGAGGAAAAGGAGGAGGAAGATGCAGGCGGCACTTGTGGCGGTGGCACAGACGGTCGCCCTGACCTGTGACCCTTTAACGTGTCTCCATTCACTTCCACGGGTGCACCTCCTACCTGCTCCTCTCCGTCTCCGCTGTAGGAGTGTTGCAGGCTCCGCAGAGTGGGAGGTGGAGGAGGAGCACACTTGGGTTTTACAAGTCGCGGCCTGTCCCGGTCTGCTTGGTGCTCAGACAGCAGTTTGAAGCGGTTCCCCTGAGAGTCGAGACCGACCAGGTGCACGTCAGCCGGGCTGTGCTTCAGCGTAGGGGAGATCAGGACTGGAACTTTGTGGTTGTGAGTCGGTGCGCCTGCTGCCACTGGGGAAGCACTGGAACTAGAACTCTTTGAGGGAGATGACCAACTCTGCTGCCTGTCCAGTCCCCCTCCACTCTCCTCTCTACCCTCTCTGACCCGGGAGAGACCGTCTGATTCCCCAACCTCCCCCCCTACTCCTGGTGCCCTCACCCCTACAGCAGTGCCCCGGGGCAGGAGCTTGGCTTTGGGCCTTTCCCTGATTTGTGCGGTCCCCTCATCCATCCTCCGCAGCAGAGTTTCTGAGGGCCGTGCAGCCCCGTTCTCTGGCTGGGAGGTTGTGGAGGCAGTTCTCTCCAGAGGGGGCTTAGCATTGCGGTTCCTGGGTAAAGTTAGAGCCATGCGCTCCAGGTCTGGCAGCCCAGCTGACATAGAGGAGGTAGAATTGGACCTAGGGAAGGGTTTAGGCCCTCCAACTATACTCCCCGCCTCCTCTGAAGAGGTTGTCTTTCCTGTCCGTAGCCCCAGGGTCTTTTTGATGAGTCTAGGGGTAAAAAAACCAGCCAACCCACTCCAACTGCTCCCGCTCGTCACCTGCGCAAGGCTAGAGGGTTTCTGTCCGAACGCTGCCCCACAGCAGCGCGACTGAGTCTGGGTGGGTTCCCCGTGGGAGTGGGAAGGAGAGGCGGAGAAGCCTCCTAAACTGTCTGACTGGGGCAGAGGAGGAGGAGCGCAGAAATCAGCAGTGGGCTCATATTTCTTGTGAGGCTGCGTCTCCATTTCCCGGAAAGAACTGCTCCTCTTGGGCGGCGTCGGAAGGTTCTGTTGGAGCTGGGAGGATGGCGAAGATGAAGAGGAGGAGGAAGATTTCTTTTTGATGAAAGAGCTGAAGAAGCCTGTCTTGCGGTCTCGTGTAAATGTGCCCATGTCCTGTGTGTCCTCTAGAAGGCTGCCGGGAGACTTGTCGCGTGGCTGCTGTTTTCTGGGCAGAGCTGGGGAGCCACCGGATCGGCTGTCACCTCCCAGCAATGAAGCCCAGCCTGGGAAGACAAGAGGGACGCAGATTAATAAAACAAAGCTTTCAAAGGTTGCCTATTATCGTACAAAACACAATTAAAAACAGATATTGGTCTGAATTGCCACATGTCTGTACATTCTATCACAGATACATGTTCCCTTTCTCTCTAAAAGTTGTTCTCTCCTCCTGGGGGACTTATAAGGAAGGAAAAAGACATTTATGCAAAAGGGAATGGAAAGTTTTCAATCCATGCCACTCACGCTCGTGCATCACATTAATTCAACGATTTACAAGTTGCTCTTGTAAAAGATGGGATGATAAATACACCTCTGGGACCTGACGATAACAAAGGGTAAAGAGAAGCTGCCCAATCCCCGATAAGAGGAAAGCTGCTGTGCTACTTTGCGCAAGTATAATTGATTTTCACAGCCTTTAAATAAATAGAGGATGCTGCATCAATTTCACCACAGACAGTAAATTGGAGTTAATGGAAAAAGACTGTTGACTGGTGTGATTTTTTTGTTTGTTGTACAAATGTTGTGAAGTGAAAAAGGCCACTTCAAATTGCAAGTTAACAAAACTGTGTTAATAAGAACACATTTTCATCAGTAGCATGTGCATTTAAAATTTGTATTAAAAGTGTATACAATCAAATATTTAGAACGCATTGTGTTAAATGGTAATGGCAGTATTTCTATAGCACTCTATCCAAAGAGGCCTAATTCACCTTAACTCTCTCTAATACACACACACACACACACACACACACAGAAGTGTCCAGGGTCCTAGTCTGACCAGTGGGTGCAAACTATGGAAACCTCTACGTGTGTAGAGCCGGAGCTGGTACCCTCAACCCTGACGTTAGTGTACAACCTGCTCCACCTCCTGAGCCACAACCACCTGATCATACATGAAAAATCTAAAATAATATATAGGCTGTGGTTTTAATCTTTCATTTTCATGTATAATTGAGGATCACTGGTGGAGAAAGTGTTTCTCTATTTCTGTTTTGTGACAACTCATGTTTTTATGCCTCTGTGAAAGGTCCTGAATGTGTAAAGTTTTACTGGATTTGTTTTTTTTAACGTTACTGTTCCTTTTATTCGTGAATGCTTGTGTTTTTTGGACAAAAACATACAAAATAAACTAAATGGCCACAATGACAACAAACAAGACACAAACAAAGTGTAACGTCTTCTTTACATAAACATACACACACCAAGATCCCTCCGCAAACACACTAATGAACATTTTATTTTCAACGTTAATTAAATAGGTTAGTAACAACTCAAACAAAACAAGACAAACAAAGGAAAATGTAATTATAATTTAATATTAGGGTTAGAAAATATTAATACATAAGGATTAATTCCTTAGATTTGATTTACATTACAGTAATGGCAATGTTATTCATATCATATATAGTAAGAGTGTCTATCTCTGTTATTTTACCTCAGTGCTTTGAAACATTGACATAGATGGGACAACTTTCTTTTCTTTTAACAGGAAAAAATGATTATTTTAAATTGTATTAAACCTTTATATTTTAGTCTTCAGTTATATTTGAGTGTTACTTTTATATTAAAAAAACTTTCAGTTGGTGTTGAACGACATGAACATGAGCGCTTAGATTTCATGGATGAAGGACGTGATGAACCTTGAACTTCAAATCAGAAATCAGATTAGTGGTGGGAACTCTGTCAGGCTCTACTTGAAAAATCGTTTCTTAGTCGTTGAGGAAAATGACGGCTCTCCTCTTCAGGCGTCGGGCGCGGCGTCGCTGCATTCGACCCTCTGGATCGGAGTCCTCTTGCATACCTGCAGAATCATAATGTTTTGCATCTGACTGGTGGGTAGTAAGGCGGGGATGCCTGGTTGTACCTGAGTGGCTTTGTGTGCCGTGGTCGCTGCGCCCATCCAGTCCACCCTCAATGTTTTCCTTGTTTTCTGTGTGCTTGTGGAGTGTGCGAGATTTGGAAGGTAACAGGGGCATGTCGTGACTGAATGAGTGCAGTGGTCCGCAGTGACCAGAGGAGGCCGTCTTACAGAGCTCCTCCGCCACCTCTGTAACGCACAAAGAAGAAAATACTGGGTTCAGAGACAGCTTTGACTTCAATCAACACAGTTTATCTATTGTGCAGATGCTGAACAAATACAACAAAATGAAAAGTGTTAATATTCATCGTACTTTGTGAGGGAAACCCTCCTTATAACTTTACTTCATGCCTAGTTTGAAAAAGCAGTAGTCTGACTAAGATCCATTTAGCATGTTCAGCCTAATAAATGCACTCTGAGAGTCAGATTTCAACCAACTATTAAACTTAATTTGAACTGAGATCAAGCTACGTTTGATTGTACCTTCAGAGATGCTGGAGTCATGGAACATTGTTTCAAAGGCTTGGTGAATCTCGGCAAAGGAAGGTCTGTCTAATGGGCTCCACTGCCAGCCTGGTAGAAAGACACACAAAAGGCACATTACTACAAGGAATTGCAGTATTTGTCAAATACATGAGACTTAAAATGGGTTTTAAAGTAATCCAATTGTACATACCAGAGATATTGTGAAATAAATCAGAGTATATATGGCTATAAACAGGTTGGCCTGCTGTCAGTCTATTCATGTCTTCCCAGTGCAGTGTAAGAACTTGGTGAATATATCAAATGAAGGCTAGACTGCTACTACTTACATGCTCTCATGAGTTCATAGACTTTGGGTGGACATCCCTCAGGCTGCTCCATGCGGTATCCTTTCTCCAGGAGGTCATAGACCTGAGAAAGGTCGATGCCAGGGTATGGAGACATGCCATATGTGGCAATTTCCCACAGCAGCACCCCAAATGCTGTAAGGAGGAAAGTTTCAGAAGATCAAACATCAGGACAATGGAAATGAAGTACAGGGTAGAAAACAAATCCAGACTCAGTTTGACTGCATGCACATGTGCTGCTCACCCCAGACGTCAGACTTGATGGAGAAGGTGTTGTAAGCGAGGCTCTCGGGTGCAGTCCATTTGATGGGGAATTTGGCCCCAGCGTGGGCAGTGTATGTGTCGCCAGTCATCAACCGGCTTAAGCCGAAGTCTGCAACCTTCACGACATGATTCTCACCGACCAGGCAGTTCCTCGCCGCAAGATCCCTAAGGGGCGAGGCGAGGGGAGAGGTAGATGGAGGAAAACGAGGAAGAGAGAGAGAAAAAAAACAGTTTTTCACATGTGTGGACAAATGCAAGAAGTGAGAACAAACACACAGCGCCGTACTCTAAATATCCCCTTACCTGTGTATGAAGTTCTTCTTCTCCAGGTATTCCATGGCAGAGGAGATCTGTGTGGCCATGTAGAGCAGCACAACAGCATTCACCTCCTCTTTATCACACTCTCTCAAGTAGTCCAGTAGGTTGCCATGTGGCATGTACTCAGTTACGATGTAAAACGGGGGCTCCAGGGTACACACACCTATGAAGAATACAGATGCCAACAAAAAAAGTGTTAACGTGTGCGTCAAAGCCAGCGATGGTGTATATTCAGGAGTCAAGAAATTAGGTTTCATATTGGCACATGAAATTTAAAAAAGGTTTAACAGTAGAATATTTTCATTAATACTGACCTAGTAGCTGAACGAGGTTTGGGTGTTTAACCTCCTTCATGACTGCTGCCTCTTTTAGAAATTCTTCCACCTCCATGGTGTCCTCCTGTTATTTTGGAAACAGAAAGAGAGACAAAGAAAAGAATGAGGCTTTTTACAGACATGTTGTAACAGTTAGAAAAAATGTTACAGTGTCTTCAGTGATAATGACATGTAATACCAAAACCTGCCTGCAGGTGGTGATCTAAAACCATTGTTATGCCCATGCCCCATCATTTGAAACCTAAACAGTGCTGTGAAAATATCCTAGGGTAATGATAGGATATTTGACAATATATCTTTCTACAGTAGCTTTCAGAGAAATCTACCGACCAACCTTGAGCGTCTTGACAGCCACCGTGAGGTTGTACTTCTTCCACACTCCCACGTACACCTCCCCGTACTGGCCCCCTCCAAGCTTGTGCTTCATGGTGATGTCTGTGCGCTCCATTTCCCACTTGTCATGGATGGGTGACACACCGTACACTGTGGGCTTGTTGCATTTGGGTGCTGGGTAGTGCAATGTGGTGACCAGGCCGTCGGCTACAGTGGAGTGGTGGTGGACCAGCTCGGCCAGGGTGGCGAAACGGCTCTCGGATGTCACATACACCTGAGGAGGAGGAACATGCATGAAAGTGAACCCTGGTGAAGTCCACACACAAAGCTTAAGCCACCAAATTTTAAGTGGGCCCCAATTGTTCATGTGCCTGTTTACCTTTCCATCGGAGGAGGTGTTGATGCGGTAGTGGTAGACTCTCCCTTCATAGCGCAGAGATATGGACAGCTGCCCGGGGCTGCTCTCGCTTTCCCGGACCAGAAAGCTCCCGTTGATGAGGGATGAGAGCAGGTACTCTGCGGCGCTGCGAGACACAGGCCCGTGGTACCAGCTGTGCTTCTCCAGACTGTTGACTGGTGTGATGTAGTTGGAGGGCACCCATCCCTGGCCATTCTTTGAGCGCACTTCGCTCCACTCGCCATTCTGGTTGTAGCCGAGCACGCGCAGCTTCTCACCTGGACAGGGGAGGGAGTGGCAGAAAGGGCATGATGGTTACTGAGTGTCTCGATAAACAGCGAAGCCAAAAAACATACTCGTAAAAGTTAAATATTTGAATAATCAATGAAAATTCAGCAGGTTCTGGTTAGAGGACTTCTGTTGCTTGTTTTAGGTTCAATAACAACGTGGGAACTTTTTAATGAGGTCACCACACTGGTCAAAATACCTTAACACTCACTGAATGTGATAGATTTAAGAGGAGCCACGTATACAAACGGGCCTCTTGTTGAAACTACATCAGAAGTATGGAACAATGATAGGGTTGGGTGAACTGCAGATCAGTCATAGAAGGCTCAGCAAAACCAGGCATGTAACGACTTGGTCGGATCTGTCTCTGACGTCAGTGCGCGAGAGATGAGGGAGTGGAGAGGCTGATGTGTTGGGAGACTGGAGAAGGGAGGGAGCCGTTGGTACAACAAACAACACAGAATGGTAGCGTGATGAGTCCTGCAGGTAGGATGGGGGATTAGATGGAGGAAAAAGGGTGTGAGAGGATAAGGAGGGCTGACAGTGGCGGACTGGGATTGATCATCTGCCAGTGGAGGCATCACTGTAGTTCTACCGCTCATCCTCTAGACTGCCTTTTATTCCTGGATGTAAACAGTAGAAATAAACTATTCATATAACATTACTAGCACTCAGTGGAGTGCGTACCTCTGCAAGGTCTCCTTATGAAGGAACATTGAAATACACTAGATCTAGAGTTTTATTTAAATCTGTACCATATTGCAAAGATTCATAAATATCAATCTCCTAACCAGGAAGTCTTCTTTAAGAAACCAATGAAGAAGTTGAAAACTGCCTATAATCACAATGTTAAAGAAATTGACCACATCCTTCCACTAAGTGTCATGGCAATCTACCCAATAGTTTTTGCATTATTCTGCTTACCAACAAGCACAAAAAGCAGATGAAAATGTAATCCCCTTGCAAGATGATGCTTCATTGTTTCAGCGGGAGGCCTGGTTCAAACCTTTAATCAGGCAACCCGACAATTTAGAAAATGGAGCCCCCCTAAGTCAGCACCCACGCTGTGATGTCTGGTTGAAATGAATAAGTGGGCTGCTTTTTTCACTATATTGTGGCCTCAGGCTATCATGAGTCAGTCGCTTTATGCCCTAAACTGTGAAAAATGGTAGCAACAAAGATAGTGTAGCAGACGGACGCTAATAAGTGCAATACCGTAGAGTTAACATTAACATTAACAAGTACAGACCTCCAGTCTGCTCTGTAAGATGAACATGGCCAGCCAACATGTGACCACTAACCAAAGCTGCAGGTTGAGCTATTAGAGCTAAAGACGCTACGCCAGCAAATCCACAGAGCTACATTAAACAGAGCTGGTTGTCCACATCCAGCCCACCAATCCACCAGTCTCCTCTGTGTCTGTCTCCTGTGTCTCTAGGTTTTGTAGGAGTGGAAACACTGACTGCCTCCCTCTCTCACACACCATGTGTGCCTGAAGCTGGGTTCTGCTCGGGCCTAGCCTGGTTTGGCCTAGTTAGGTTTGGCCTGGCACGGAGAGGAGACAGTGATCAGCCCTAGACGAGAGCCGGCTAAATCCTTCTCTGTGATCAGCCTCTTTCTGCTGTGCACATCCTCCACCTGTTATTATTACAGTTGAACAAATTCCATATTAACGCAGCACTGGAGGCTGGGGTTGTTTCCATGTGACACAGAAAGGAAAAGTGGAGTGAAGCCTGTGTGAGTGCACATGTGGAGAGGAATCTTAGATTCACTCCATGAGTCAGGGTCTAAACTTCATTTCCATCCCGGGCAGTGACTGGGCTGTAAAGCCCTAAAACGATGGGTAATTAACACACTGCCACGTTTAATGTTTTAGATCAGTTCGGGGCACAAGCCTGAAGCTTCTGGATCATATCATGAGGATATTTTAAGCTCAGGGGAAAAGCTTGTTGACTGGTTAACTGCTGCTGGTTAAGAGAGGAAGTTTGAACAAAGAGCGTTTGTGACAGATAGGAGAATAAAGATTAGGAAAATGGTGAAATGATTTAGAGATTGTTCAAGAATTAAAGCATTTTAGTTGTGCTGTCTGCATGGTTGTCAGATAGCAAGCTTCTGTTACAAGCTTTGATGTTATTTTTAACTGTAGTTTATAGTAACACACTTGGCTCACAGGTGGTGGAAAATAATTAAAATATAGTTTGCTTGTGTTTACGTGTGCCTGCTGCTGTCATGAAAAGTTATATTTACCGTTACTATGAGGTGAGCTCGAGTGACACACAACATTCCAATGTCATAACTACACTTCACAACACAAAAACTGTTTCTGGGAGTCGCTGACCTGTCAATCATCAGCCTTGCCCTGAGGATAATACTGATGACTCTTTGCTTGAGGTGAGGGAATCACTCTGCTCGGTTGCTACATATGTCAACAGTGTTGCTTAAGGATGATATGGAAAAAGATCTCTCCCTGGATTAACATCACATTCCTAGACAATAACCTCAAGTGATGATGCATGGAATCAGCAGACTTGAACACAGGTCTTTCAGGTCTTGTGTCATCACACTGACACGACAGGATAAATCTTATTTTGAGGCAGCTGATGAATTAAAGATTTGTGGTCAATGCAAATATTCTGTCCCATGTCATCGTTTACCTTTGGTTATGCTGAGCGTGTTGTCTCCACTGGCGACGAAGTCATAAAGTGCAACGAAGAGGTTGGGGTCGCTCTCGGCCGCTCCCAGTAGGTTCTCCTTGGAGCTCCAGCGCACCGCCTCCGTCAGGGCCGCAGAGTCCAGACCGAACGGCCGGTGGAGAGCTTCTGGAGGGAGAGGGGGACAAAGGGTCGGAGAGAAAGGAGATACATTATTAGACTTGTAAACAAGCAACCTGGTGCACACAGGTCAAGAGAGTACTCTCCTGTTGCTGTTCTATCTCTCCATCCCATGCCCCCCCTGGTTTCAGGGCGGCCCAGTGACAAGTCTGATACCTTCTAAACAAATGGTACAGATTTAATCCCAGGTGTCCATTTTACAGGTTGTCTACCTGTCTGTCCAGCCCCAGTCTCTTGCTTGAACCCAGTATGCCGATGACGGTTGCTCAGAGCTGTCCATTCCTCCTCGAAACTGTTGCTTGCCTGCAGGCACCTCAGAAGCATTACTTTAACCAGTCCACTCACTGCATAACACTGTTATCACTGACTACACAAACCTGCCGTGTCTCGTCCCGGCTAGGTAAGATCTGAGGTGGGAGTGCTGTTTGACGCCAGTATATACAGAGAGCAGGAGGGAGGAGCAACTGGGATAGGAAAGATTCTCTCGCTACACAGGATGCAGGGATCGCCATAGCTGCGTAACACACGCCCCCGCAAACACACAATTACGAACACGTACATGCGTAGCTAATGTGTACAACACTCGACAGCTGCTGCCAAAGTTCCTGCATGCCTGGACAGCTGGTGAGCGCGTGGGAGAGGAGGGTGGGGATATGGAGGGACGGGGAGTGGGGAAGAAGTGACTTTTAAAAACACAATAGCTGTTTGTTTTTCTTCCTTGTTTAAAAATAGAGCAACTTTAAACATAAATACAAACCAAAACAACAAACTCTACATTTAAAAAGTATTCAGTTTTTTGTTACGACTGAGCCAGAGGTGTTTATTTAACTCCGTTGTTTTGGAGAATGTTGTTTATAGTATGGTTGTATTTTACTGTGTAATGTTTATATTTTGACCATTTGAACATATTTGAAAAAACAAGGAGGCAATACAATCTCCTAAATGACCATAAAAAAGGGTGATGTTTTAATATGATTTGGATCATATGGATATGGCAATAAACTACATTACTATACAACATTTATTGTGTATAATGGTGTGGTTTTGAACATCTGGGCCCATTTCTATCAAAATGCAACTTAACAGTTCATATAAAAGAAAAATACTGGAAAAAAAATCCGATGAAAATTGTATTTTAAAGAGAAAAGGACAACAAAATTCATTGACAATTATGGTTATTTCAGTTTTAAGCATCTGCCACAGA
Source organism: Pleuronectes platessa (assembly GCF_947347685.1). Taxonomy (NCBI): domain Eukaryota; kingdom Metazoa; phylum Chordata; class Actinopteri; order Pleuronectiformes; family Pleuronectidae; genus Pleuronectes; species Pleuronectes platessa. Next base: position 14,877,637 of record NC_070634.1, read on the forward strand.
CTCATAACTGTTTCTTTCCCCTGCAGCACTTCTTTGGACTGTCAGACCAGATACGATTATTACCAACATGGTCAGACTTTGGTAAAAGTGGCAAAGAAACCAACACACATTTCCTGTTTTCCTGCAATGCTGAATTGCATCAAAAATAAAACAAGTATGTAATATAGATGTAGACACATTCTGTTTTTTGATTCACAGCTGTAATGCATTCCTCAATATTGGAAAATATTTAGCCTAATATGGTAAATGGTGGGCATTTTCAGAGCTTTTACTCGTCTTGATGAACACAGAAAGCGCTTAACAGTACAGTTTTGCTTTTCACTCATTCATACAGTGCATCTGCGGGCAGCACACATCACTCACACACTGCCAGCGCAGCCATCAGGGGTTTTGTGTGGTTCAGTATCTTGCCCAAAGACACTTCAGCACGTGAAATAGGGGTGAGAGGGATCAAACCGCTGACTCCTGCTCTACCGCCTGAGCCACAGCCACCCGCATCCATATAGATATAAATATGTCATAGGTCTAGTAATAGAAGAGACAACAGGAAAACTGCATTAATCTCAACCAAACAAAGGCTGCTGTGAAATGTCAATTTATGGTGAGATAATGAGCGAACAATCCCAACTCGACAAGTTAACAAAACTCTTAGATCTGGTTTTTGATTTGAGAATTCAGAATGACACCTTGATTAACTACTAAATTAGCATGAGGCCACAATAAGCAAGTTTCATTCATTGATGCAGGATTTTCAATCTAAACTTCTGACACACTGACATTATGTGGATAAACAAAATTTGTGTGCCACTGCAGTAATCTTGCAAAGTTGGAAGAAATTCATTCAGAAATTAAACCTTTTCCATTGTTACTCGGCACCATGTGGCCAGCACATGCCACACACGCACAAGAGCAGAGCGATTTTCCAAGCTATGTGATAGACACACTGAAATATATAATTAAATAAATACAACGATCTTTCTCATATCCCATAATATGTAGCTCTATAATATCGATAGCGTCATCTGTGCCACAACATCTACACATGAGGCTTGCTCACCTTTGTTTTGGACCAGCATGCATTGTAGCGCAGCACTGGCTGTGACCTGGCTCAGCCACAGTTCCCAGTACATCTTCCGGTCTTTTACCGGTCCTAGGTTTTCTTGATTCCACTGTGTTGATTCCGAACAGTTTTAAAGCTTTCGACTTAAGACGATGGAGGCTTGAAAGCACAAGAGTTCATTCTCCTGGCAAAGAATACGAAGCCCAAGCTTGTCCTCTAGACCATCACCTTCACTGTGGAACTACAAATGCTGAATGAGAGGCAGTCTGAGAGAGACTGAGACCCCCCGGACAATATATTTACCCAGGCTGTCCTTGAATCAAACCCACCTAACTTCAGAAGTTACAGTGGTAAACTGCAGACTCCCTACTCGCTTTGATGTGGCCAAGAGGAGTCAAGATTTCCAAGGTCCTTCTGGAGAGCACACACATGACTGATATTCGCTGTGGTTTAACGCAGTGTACGGGAGGCAAAACATGGCAGAGAGTGGGAGAGAGAAAGGCGTGTGGTAAAGTTGGATAGGTGGGGGGGGGGGGGGCATATGGATACAGAGGTTGGGGGTAGGGCCGGGTGTAGGGTATGGAGGAAAGTTGAGCTGAATTTGACGTGTGTGCAAGTGTGTGTCTGTGTGTGTGAGTGATTTTGAGAGTGTGTGAGGCCTGGTCCAGCGTTGTGGCCAACGGCAGATGGCTTGTCTTGTTCCCCAGGGGGAGGAGAGGTCCTATTGACCCCCACTTTTCTTCTGTGAGTGTGTGAGCCTGTGTGTAAATGTGCAGGACTGCAACTGGCGTAGCCCGGCGGAGCCAACTGTCCGAGCTGCTCCTCTTACATACGTGGCTACATATCTCATCACAGCTCCTCAAGAATGTTTTTAATGAAAGAGTGATTTTATGGCATGCGCGTCTGTTAAAGGTCTCAATTCGATTAATCTCAATTTCAGACTGAAACAAACAGGAAGACGCAAAAAGAAACTCAATCACTTATTATTCAAGCATTCTATGGATCAAATTAAATGACGTTATTACATTAAATGGTTTTAGTAGCATGATCAACTTTCATTGAGCGGATATTTCTTAAATCCCTTATTTCAGGCAAACTGCAAGAGGCTGGTCTCCTCTGCCAAGCTAAAACCTTGTGCGCAGAAGCGTTTGATTGAGGGAGCAGTTGGCCTGCGTGGGGTTTGTCGTGTGCCCGTCCGGGTGCCTCAGAGTGTGTGTGTTGTCAAGTGTAGCACATGTGCACTGTGAAGAAACTATGGCTTTTGTGTTAGGCTGAGCACAGAGGGTATTTGCAAGTCGGAGGGGCATGCCAAGCCTGCACCCCCTAAGACAGCTGGGACAGGGGTGACCCTGGACCCAGAGCACACTTGACATGTAGACACTCCGATCCACATCACATGCACACACACATAAATGGTGACACTATCTCCTTGGCTGCCCCTGCACCTCTTTGTGTCTCCATGTGTCCCCATGTTTCCGTAAAGCTTTCACTCCACAAACCAACAACTTTGTGCCAAACAAATAAACAATAACATCATTTACACGCCCAAATCAAACACAATACAGTTCATATCTGAAGCCCACGAGCAGCGAGGTAAGGGTTTATTTTTAGCCGCTGGAGAACAAAACATAGCAACATGACATCCAGAAATAACAGAGCACATAGTGATGGTGGTGCGGAGATAGACGGCTTGCTGCCTGCAGGAAGCCCAAACAAAAACCTGAGACAATGACTCGGATGAGACACAGATATACAAGACATTACATAAGCCAATAGGACAGGCCTGATCGGATCCTGTGACGACATTGGACAGAAAGGTGAAGACAGAAATCAGTGGACTGGAGCCGGAGAGACTGGTTAACAGTAATCTAGTGTATGTTGTAATAAAGTAACAGAATACAACTCTCTTCTAATAGTCACTGAATCACACTGAGCCGCAATGATTTAAGAACAACTGTCTCGTAGGTATAATAATGGACATACTGTTTGTGATATCATCACAGGAAACATTTTAACATATAAAACATGTAAATATGCAGCCAGGTACTGATAGAAATGTTCAGGGAAACGCAAGGACTGAGGTAAAATGAGTGTCGTCAAAACAGCGCCAAATCGCTGCATGTCCGGCGGCTTAAAAATCTCTATAAGACTCATCGCAATCCTTCCGTGCCTCTCACTTTAAAAAGAAAAACACACATTAAACAGGTTGACGTGGAAAAACATGGTAGAAACTTTAGGAAGAGCAACAAACAAGAGACCAATACTGTCATTCATACCATGACACACATCCAACAGAAGATCAGAATATAATGGTAGCAGATTTCTAACTGTCTCTGATTTCTCTGTTTTATGTCTATGAAGTATTTTGACATCAGCCAAGAATGTTATGTTATGTTGTTCATTGATTTGTTTGTCGGAAGAATTACACAAGAACTACTGAGAGGATTCCCAAGAAAGAACCCATTGAATTCTATCACGGTTCCAGACAAAAGGGCAGATCTAGGATTTTTTTATCAGGCGATACAATTTTGATATTATGAATGATATCATGCCTCTGATATTTGTGAGGTGTGTGCAATTTGGTGCAGATCCATGGACTAACATGTGGGTTAATAAGGGTGTGTTGGGCTTATGGGTGGCATTCTAGTTAGGTGTTGTGCTATTGGTAAACAAGACACTTAAAGACATCCCATAGTGTTGTAGGCCATTGTGATGGACAATATTCATAGCCGTCAGATGTTTCGCAGACAATATATTTAATGAAGAAAAATAAACTAGAGATTAATCTCTAATGAAAATCATCATTTATAGATTCAATATTTATATTGAATCTATATATAGGAAAAAATGTATCAATAGTGGATGATGTTTTTTTTGTCACTAACTCTGTTTTTAAGCAATCCATCTCTAGTTGGAGAAGCAGTCCAGAGAGAATCCTCAGCTGGAGAGGAGACATGAGTCAGTTGTTGTTCAAGAGGACTGGAGACAACAGCCTCATTAATGGCACATCACAAGGGCGTGTGTGTGTGTGTGTGTGTGTGTGTGTGTGTTGGTTCAGGAAGATATGAGGACTTGAAATGTATTGTCTGAAAACACTGCTCTTCTGTTTACTGATATCAGTCTGAAACATAAATAAGCTCATCAGCCGTGTTATTCAACACAGCGGGGTCCAAACGTCTGAGAGCATCTTTCCATTCGTTTGTACACCACTCACTGCATTCTTCACTACCAAATACATGAATGCACTTGCCTCATGCCCACGGTTCCCTCATGTCCACACAGGCACGTCTGCCTCAATCAGACCCCCCAGACACAAATCCTGCTGTTGCAAACACCTCTGAGTGAGTAACTCCACAAACACACATGCTGGGAACGCCTGTGAATGATCTCCATTCATATCTGTCCATACAACGATGGTGTCTGCTGTCTACACGGAAATGCACCAATTAGGGAGTGGACAGACATCGGTCTGGGCCTAAGGGCCAGCGGATCATCTTGGAATGGAGAAGAATGGAGCCTTAACCCACAACTCACCCTGCCTTGCCCCTCTCAGGGCTTGTTATGGGTTAATAATGGGCTCTAAGTGCTTCCCTATAGGTGTGCTTGGAAAAAAATAAATAAGCTAAGTGCTTCTTTATGTGACAGTGGAGAGGATTCTGAAACCAACTATTTGCAGCAGTCTGTTTCACACATTAGGCAAATAGATATTTTAATTGACTAATTATATTTTAATATATTCAAAACACAGAATTAGCCTGAAGTCACTCGGGCTCTCTGACCTGTTCAGAACAGAGTAGAGATAATCATTTAGTCCCTGTGATATAAAACTCAAATAGCAAAAACAGGCCTTTGGAATTGTTAAGCATTTTGACTTCAGCCAAAATTGGTCAATCCCAGCCAAACAGAAAGTTTAATAGAAGTCAATAGAAGTCATAAAGGCACAATAAATAGACAGAATGGAAATATTAAGCGGACATGACTGCAGTTGATCAGGGCTGCAACTGTATGTGGCATGTGCTACAAAACAAACTGTCTCTGTAGCACATGTGTGTGTGTAGACTGTGATATGAGGGTCAATATAATTGCTCATGTGTGAGGTGATTTGATGATGCATTGCTAATCTACTAGGTATTTGTAGTCTGGCAAGTTAGTAAAAACCGAGTCCCCTCCTGCAGAGAATTCATGCATCGAACTCCAGAATCCAACAGTTCAGTAACCCCTTGCGTGCACCCACACTCCTAATTGATCATTTAAAATAATTTATATTTTTGTGCATTGACTGCAACAGGCTTGTAATGCACTATACTTGTGATAGGTTTCAGAGATGGTGCTCGTACGCTCTGGCAAACGCTACAAAATCATCCATCTCTGTAGCACCAGTGCTATGTGCAAAACAAAAGTTAACATTCGGCCCTGTAGATGTTAGCCCGCTGTCCTCACTGCAGAGTTGCCCAAGCTTGTCACAAACATGTGCTGCTTGTGGATGATGTAAAACGTCTGGTGTGTGTTTATGTGCCCCGCAGGTAAAGGGGGCGTGTTCACCGCAGCAAATCTCTCCAAAGCCTGAAAAGCACACTCTCCTTGTTGCCGCCTCCTGGTGTTTCTCCTCTCTGTCTAATGAGGGTTTACAGTAGAAGCCTGAGATATTTGGTGTCTGAACAGCTAATCTGTGTGTGGTGCGGTTAAGCTGTGTTAGTTGTAGGTTTAAGCCGCTTTACAATGACTCAGTTTAATGAACAGACTGGAGTCCAGGGGGAAGATTTGAATTTTACTGTGCTCTTAATCAGAGAGCTGGGAGGCCCCCGGCTGCAAACACCAACCTCAAGAACTAACTCTTTACGATGTACACACAACAGATTTGTATTATAAGGTTTCTCGGCTCATCTAACACAAAACTGTCTCAAAACTCTAACTGGACTATCTACACTATTAGAATAATTATCATTATATCCAATGATAACATGTCAGTGCAGCAACAGGGACGCATCGTTATTGAAGGAACAGAGGGCGAAATGTAAGCAGCAATCCTTCTTCAAACAAATCACTAAAGGTCTTATCAATGCAACAACTTCTCTCTATTCTCACAATAATCACACACATCACATGGCATATTTGAGTACAGCGGTGCCACAGGGCGCCCAGATTAAAGTTTCTGACTGACTGGTCAGCTGGTGGGCGATTACACTGACAGAGGAGGACGTGCTGAATAATCCTCTGAAAGAGTTGCACCACATTACAACCTCGCCGACAAGGATGTAAAGAAAAGAAAGAGAGCGAGTGTGTGTGCTTGCATTAAGTGTGTGGGTGAATGTGTGAGCGCGCATTTCTAGCCAAGTCTCTACCCTGCAACCCAGGAGATAAGCAGCAGTGATAATGCCAGCAACAGAGGACTGCTCCTGGAAGCAAATCAATTCTTCACAGGCTTGGCACAGCGACTGGCCCCTTTTCCTCCCCCCATATCTCATCTTTTTCTCTGCTGCACCAGCGCAGCGAAAGAGTGAAACTCTGGATTTTAACCATGGGCCACTGCAACAAATTGGCATGAGCTCTGCACAAAGCTGAAAACATTTGGTGTTTTAAAGCGGACAGATTCAAGGGATGGTTTCGCCATCTGTACAGCCAATCACTCAGTGTTCAGATTAATCCTCGCCCTTTAATAATATAAGCTGCAAGAGAGCTAAGGCCAATGACTAAAAACTAGGACTGTGGTTTTGGGACCTACACGAGGATGACTGGTAGCAGATGCAAAGGCTCAAGGCAGGGACTGAACATTGCAACGCACAAACACACAGGACGACTCTTAAAATTTGGTGAAATTACATCTATATAAATCTTTGGATTGGGTAAGTTTTGCAATAACTTAAGCTCATGTGCCGTTGTGATGCATTGTAAGGGATACTTTCATTTTAAATATCATTCACTTTTTGAAGGTTGAAATAGGAACGAGGCTGATCACAACAGCCCGGGCTCAACAGAGAGGAATCAAGCAGAGCTGGTCGACTGCAGGGATGAACAGGGCAGTCTTGGGATGAAGACGAATGCACAGATATACATGAAACATAAAACATACAACCATTAGAGTGCACAATGGTACATGCAGTCCTCAGTCAGAAGACCATGATTGTGTTTAAACGCTTCATGCTTCTAAAACACAGCTACCGGATCACAATTACTGTCACTTCTGAAACAATCAGTCAAACTTATCAGTTTTCTCCCAATTTCGGCCCAGTTTCACCCAGAGAAGGTGTGGCCATGGCTCCTCCTAGTGGTTAATGGTAGCTACAAGGACTAACTGACTAGATTTTAATCCACAAATAAGCTTTACTCCAGGCTACTGTACTTTAAAAAGCCTGTTTTTAAATCTCACCCATAGCCATAGAAGTGTCTGAAACTTGATTTCCCCAGATAGATACAGCAGAAGCTGCAGTGTGACTTATCCCGGTCGTCTGGGTATTAGCGCATAGAGTCCATAGAAAAGTGGATTTGCTGCTAATCTAATTTCACCCACGATGCAAATCAGCTTAGGTCCTTGAAAGGATCCAGGCATCTCTTCTCTCCTATGGGCAGCTTTAACAGCGCTCAATTTGGGTGAAGCTTGCTCTGCATTCACAGCGCTGCTGCCAAGAAAGGCTCCAATCCACTCGTCTGCCCCAATTTCTATGATCTGGATAGCATAAAAATAGATAAACCAATCGCTTTGTTGATTTTCTTTCTATGAGGAACTTTCAGAAGTGTTGTTCCTGCTTATTCGCACAGTCAGTACAGCAAACAGGTTAACCCACAAGCACGATAAAGAATAAAAATATCTTAAAGTGACATATCTTGTTAAAAAATAAAAAACTATTTAAGAGTCTGCTCTCAGACACATCACTGTATCAGCCCAACAGCCGAGGACTCTTCTCCTGCAGTGTCTGTATCAATTCAAACCACAGCAGGGATGGAAATCTCTGAACTCCTGACGGGGCTATAAAGGGGAGAAACCATCAATATGTTGCAGCCACCCATTCACCAATTCTGCACAGAGGTGGCTGTCTGGACGGATCCCTTTGATTCAGCACAGTGGCGGTCTGCACCCTGTCCGTCCTTGTTAAGGTCAGGGCTTTCTCGCTGGCCTGTCTGTCTGGTAGGATGCTGCTCAGAGACAGGGGTGTTTAATTAATGATGAGCTGAAGAGAACTGCTGCACACCTGAGCAGGGGGACATTTAGCTGACTCGCCTTGTGAGACCAAGAGCAGCCCCCAACAGGAATCTATAGAAGTCGGGAAAACACACCAACACTGAGGCGACGTGAAGGAGAGGGATGCTCGACTCAGTGGTTTCACATATACGGACAGAATTTGTGGAAAGTCAGGTAGCAACACACATATGTGGTTTCAACACACAGACATGCATTCTTCAAAGCCACCTTTTTATTTCTGGAGGTTCTTTCCTATATGTATTCAAGAGCGTGGTCTTGAGAGCATTATTTCTTCTTTTCACGTTCAGATTTCCGAATGCTTTGCCTCCAGCACCTGCTTGTGTGCAAAGTTGCTCTACTCTAGCTCAAAACCAAAACTCAGCTTTACTGTCTTCGCTCAGATTTCTGCGCTCGCTCTTGACATTTTTGGGAAACAAGCCTGTCAAAATTCCCTAACTAATAGAATACCAAGTACCATGTTGAGCTATGAAATCCTCACTGCCTTATAGTATTCCCTTTTTTTCTTAGTGTACCCGTGGTTACTGTTTATCCAGGTCCATGGAATCACTTGCCAGCTTGGATCACTCATCTGTCAATTGTGCTGGTCTGATGTCAAGTTTCTATGATGCTGGATTAATAAAACCACTTTAACGTGTTGATCTCTTATAGATTTCAACAGGAATATTATTGTTATCATGCAGCCTGTGAAAACTCATCACCACAACCCACTGGTTAACTTACAACTACACATCTGTTATTGAACTTCCTTTTTCTGCTCTGACAATTCCACTTCCTTGAAAGGGATCAATATCTTCTTATCTCAATTCTTGGTCAAGATCTGTCGACGTGACGTCATTGTCAGATAAATACCAAACAAATCTAGGAACCTCATCAAGTGGTTGATTCAGTTTGGTTAGAAACGACCACTGTTAAGTGATTATAAATTCATGGAGCTGCTTGCTTCTTTTCTTATCAGCAACTGGGATTTGTTAACATTTTAAAAACGGAAAGATTCTGTAGCCCTAATGAACGTCAACTTCTTTCTTGACAATCACCTCCGTACAAGAACCGAGTCCAAATTTTACCCACAAAGACAAAGACGACAATGCTGCGTCATTATCACTTTCACTGACTGACTAACAGAAAAAAGGTCCTTTGATCGTCAGTGGAGGAGCAAGTGCACAGTCCCAAGCTTCCTCACTTAGGAGTCTTTGTTCTATTATTGTGTACTTTGAGGAGGAGAAGTCTTTCTGCAGAGCGGCTATGTGACTGCATCCTGGCTGCTATAAAAAGGCCACTCCTGGCCTGACATCGGGGAGAACCGAGCAGCGCCGACAGTGAGAGGTGCTGCACTTAGTGGGTCCGTCTGTCTGTCTGTCTGGCGTATGTACTTCCAACTGGGGCGGCTTGCTTTTCAGATGTGACGGCCAGGAATTAAAAAAGGCTTTCCATTCCCAAAAAGCTTGCACCTCGCTGCAATGCAGTGAGGAAGTTGGGTCTTGGACATCTGCGGAAACTAAGCAAGCTGCGTCAGTAGTTTTACAATTCTAAACAACACATGAGAAGTGCTGCGTAAACGGTCCGTCCACTGGAGGAACGACACGAGTGAGGAACCAGGCTGACTGAAGGTAGACAGCCGTCGAGTACAACACTGGGCATACACCCAGGGAGAGTACAATCAAGCGGAGTATTATCATAAATCTTGACATCTTGTCATCTTCATTACTTATTAAAGCTCAGATCCGCCTCTGTGAGAAGGCGCCTGAGGGGAGAAGGCTGGGAGGGAGGAGGAAGGCCATTTAGGGCACGGAGGAGTTACCGCTGGGCTGTTTCTCAATAGCTCAAAAGGAGAGAGTTAGTGTAGATCTGCATTGTTCTCTATGACTCACAGATAACAATACCAATGCACAGCTATGGCTCTGAGGCAGGAACATGGTGGCTGCAGGGGTGACTGCTACCAGCTCTCTTCTCTGTGTCAATGTTTCACACAAGCCACATTATGCCCGCAGCGCATGAACTCACTGATCGTGTGAGATGCTGGGATGTTAAATTATGATCACACGCATGTAGCTTTAAACTCTGATCACACGATGAGGGTCGAGTTAAATAATTCACACAGGTTTCCCACGGGATCAAACGGTGCAATGTGCTGCTTGGCTGCGTTGGAACAGCGGAGATGATGAGACAGGGGATGTAAGCGAGCATGTGAAAACCACTAGGTATTGTAATGTGAGCCGGTGGTGGCTGCCACAGCGAGTTAATGGAGTGGAATTGCTGCAAAACCTCCGGAGGCAAGAATCACTCTTTACCAGTCCAAGTGAAGCACAGACACGGGCAACTTAACCAGGTGACCTGGAGCAGTGAATCCTACACACCGGGACCACATGACCCTTCCTCTTCCTCCAAAAAACTCTCTCTCCTCTTGATCTTTGGTGAACACGCTCCAACATAACGATATAGTGATCAAGAGAGAAATCCCTTCTGAATAAACGGCCCCATGTCTGCACACAGACAACAGAGGAATAAACCCACACTCAGAGAGAAAGAGGGAGACATGGATGCGATGGAAAGCTAATGTTCGTTGGCATGGCTATTTCCGCTAACGCGTCGTTGTCAAACTAGCATGGACTCGGCTAGCAATCGCCAGTCAGCAGCAAACACATCAAACTTCACTCCTCTATCTTCACCCTTGTTCACAGCGTGTTTCTCCATTTACCTGAATGCAGCGTGAATATGTTGATCCCCGGATCGGGCATGTTGACTGCAGCAGCCCTGCCCGGCGGTGTCCCGGTGCTACTGCCGGGTTCCCGGGGTCTCCTCCCGGCGCCGCTCCCCCGGATCCCCTTCCCTTGGTGCGGTTGGGACGCGTGGGGCTGTGGCGGCTGGAGTGCGGTCGATGTGCCCTCACCGACGCGGCCTACCTGCTGTCCCATCCTGGTAGACTGGTGTACGGACGTTTGGGACGAAGCGAGCGAACCCCCCCTGCCGCACCTCTGGCTCACATTCCCCCCCGAGCTGCAGCGGCCTGGCCTGAATAGTCTTCCTCAATCCCCTCCCTGCTGTTCTTCACCGTTAGCTAGCGTTGACTAGCCCGTGTTGGCTAGCCCGCTCGGCTAGCCCGTTAGCCACCGTTAGCAGCTATCAGTGAAACCCACCCACCCTGCCTTTAACAATAAAACCGCAGCCCAGGCCCGTGACAGCAATTGGTCCCACTCCGGCTACCCGGACGGTATCCGAGTATAAATCGACGGTAACCGGGGCGAGGGATTCGGTCAAATGTGGAGCTTTTTCAGAATCGCTTTGCCGTTGTCCGGCAGCTGCGCGCCCCCTCTGACGCCGCCATCTTTACCGCAGAACAGAAGATGTGTTGCACAAGGCGGGGGGTTCACACAGATCCCCTGTCACCGTGATCCTCCTCCTCCTGCTGCCGCTGCTGCTGCCCTCCTGCACCGACTCTGACCCGGTCCCAACCCAGTCCCAACCCGCTCCTAACCTGCTCCCAACCCGGTCCCAACAAGCCCGAGCATCGGTCCCGTGGTGGGCTGCCTGAGTTCTGGAGAAATGAACATCACCACCAACTAATGTCAAGCAAACCCTGTATTGTGATTGTCATGATTGTGATGATACAATAACTACTATATTCTGAACAACTATATCTAAGATGACATGGCCTATATACATGTGTTTCCATTATATACTTTCACAGGAAAGCATGACATACCTGATTAAAAACAGACCCCTCTCTGCAAATGGTAAAATGAACTGATACTCATATGGGCGAACGTCTGTCCATATAGATTATGAGCAAGCTATTGCTAGAGAATAAAATCATTGTGATTCGTATATTTTATAAAGATTTAACAGATCTTGGTTCACAGTATACATATATACATATATATATATAACAGCTGAGGGGCTCAACAGTTCATGTTTTCTGAGTTTGAGCATCTCAATTTCAACACTTTGTTACTGGTGCCCTTTCACACTAAATCCAACACATTCGTCAAAGAGGAGGAGGCGAAATGAACATAAAGTTCGTAATTTGTTTTTATTCTTCATAGTTCTCATACTTTGATGTGTTTTTAGGCCATATGACTGACATCCAAAAATAGAACATACTGATTCATAAAATTGTCACCTGACACAATAAGATAGTCAAGGCCAGAATAAAAAGAACGATCCCAATCAACACGAATATGACAGTAAGCTCACAGATAAACAGCATCTTGGCGTCTTTCACTACTAATTAACAATAATAACCGTATGAATAAAATCTTCAAACCATAAAGAAAGATTCAAAATTCAAACTCAGCACTAAGTACCACAGGACATTCCAATATCTCAACTATTATAAGTACATGATATAAATAAGTTGCTGGTATTCGTGTTGTTTGTTAATAATTAACTTTATAAAGAACTAAATGGAAGTTTCTCTTGCAGAATGAGCCGAGGAAACGTCACAAATAAAAGCTTTTAATACAGTGCCACCTTGTGGCCATAGCGTGTTTAGAAGTGCTTAGTTTCCTAGATGGTTTTACTTTGCATTGTGCGTCTCATTATTCACAAGAATAAATACATTGAAATATGTAAAAATTTGCAATATCAACTGTGCAATGGTTGGTTTCCTTCAAATAATGCACATGTATATAAACTATTTAGGAAAGAACAAAAAGCACACTGAGCAGAAACAAATCCTTATTAGTTTGACATGAAAATTACTGTCCTTGAAAACACATACTTGTCTTATTTAATGTACTAAGTATTTGACAAAGCAAACTGGAGCCCTTTATATCATCAGTATCCCAGTGTTGTAATATTCTAGCAGCCAGCTGCACCAGATTTACAATGGGAGGCATTCTGTGGTGATATCCACTTGCAGTTGGAATTACTGTACATAATTCACATATCATCGGACATTAACAAAATACATCTTCATTTAGGTTCAGGGGGACCCTGACAGTAGGTGCATATTCAAACCAGGTGGATTCAGTAATAAGGAAAACATTCAGCAGTCACAGAGTACCTTAAGTCCACACATTACAACGGTCATATTTTTAAACAGTTTCTTCTTCAAACCAGTGTTAAAGAATACAAAAATCGTATGGGCAGTGAACATAAATAATAATAAATATTTTTCCAAACAGCATACTGAATGCACTTTGCTTTCATCATTGCATATGTAAACAGCGTTTGTGCCGTGTAATGTTTGTTTCCAGCTGTTATGTCATTGTGTCAATGTGTCAATCACTGTTTCCATTGGCACAGTGTTTCACAGTTGATCAAGGAAAAACATGAGAAAAATCAATAGTACCTTAAAATAAGAGTTCACATGAGGTTCTATGTGAACTTGTAATTGTTTTTTGGGGTTGCCTTTGAAAGACATAAAACAGACTAAGGCATCAGTGTAACTTAGCTGCTGGAGTAAAGAACATTTTGGCAGATACTTATTGGTCCTCTTCCCTGCAACCATTCACAGACTCAGTTGTGACCTTAGTGCAATAAAACAAAACAATATTTTATGAAAGAAACCGGAAGGCTGGTAAAATATATACAGATCAGCGATAGTCCTCTGCAGTAGTTCAAACACAGGTCACAGTCGGTCAGATTCCACCATCGAGCCTCTCTGACAGCTCCAGGAGCGAGGCTTCAGTAACTCAAGGAACGAAGGCTGCAACACCAACATAAAAAGCTGAAGTCACATTGACGCCCAAGATAGATAAACTAAAACTTTCAGATGAATTCAACTGTATCCATAAAGAAAAATAACATCATGATAACATATCGACTGTTTGGTCAGAACAAGTTTAATGCTGAAGTTGTTACCTCTTTCAGGGGGCAGTAGAGCTGGGCATACCACTCATGGGAGTATAGACAGATGATGACACCCTGACCCAAGAAGAGGGATGTCCACATGATTATGTTCCAGATGGGACCTTTCCTTTGGTCGTGCAGAATGAAGTTGAACATCACTGTGAGAAGATGAAGAAAGGAGATGAGGGCGGCAGCATAATGAACAGATAAATGATGTGAGTGTCATGATAATACAGGAAAATTATATTATTAGATACAGCCTACAAGCAATTTTGGGGTTAAATGAAGCGTAAGGAGAACTACTTTGGGTCACATGTCTTTAAGGCTCCTCAAAAATATGTGTGATAACATTGAGGTGTGTAGTGGCTTTTTGTTCTTACTTCCAAAGCACATAAAAAGGCAGAAGAGCACGGGATAGAAAAAGCCAAAGCAGATTGCAAGAATGTACTCGTGGACCACCGCAGACACTGTAAACACAATCAGCATGGCGGCTGCTCTGAAACGCTTCCGAGACATCTGGAATGACAACAGCAGACAAGTCAAGTCAAAACATCACTGGCAAACAGCTTTAATTTAATCCATGCATTTTTTTTAATCAGCATTGTGTTAATTAGACTACATTAACATAGGCCTCCATGCACCAATCAGTCAATTTGCAGGTAATATGGTCACTAATTCCCCCTTCTGCTCCTGAGATACAGCGTTTAATAATGGCTGGGAAACATGTTTTGCATATCATTGTGATGCAACAATGAAGTTAACCTTTGTCCTCTTGGATATTAAATACAATCACTTCATAATTTTAATCTAATTCGACATTTGTGTTAGATTGTGTCATAATTAGGGCTTTAATTTGTAAGATAACCATCAAAATATAAAGCCTGTCACCAAAGGTCACTGAGGTATGAAAACCGATTAAAAAAAAATACAATAAAGATAAAGACATTTGCATACTGCTGCGGTAAAGATAGAAAAAAAATGATTAACACATACCCACAGGAAGTCCCTGTACACATAGAAGTACAGCCAGTCATGGACCACAACATTCCAGGTGCGATAGTAATTGGCAAAAGAGGTTGAATTCCACCAATCCTATTATGAATCAAATTGAATTGAGTCAAATATTAAGTGCAACATTATTAAAAATGTATAAAGTTTAAACATCAATCTAAATTTTGCAGAAGAAAAAATGCACCTTGTAAAACATCCTATCAGCAAAACAAAGCATCTCAGCAAATGCGTTGAGCCAACAGTGGAGGAAGGCAAAGAATCCCAGGAAGAGAACCAACACTCCTGTGAAGAAGGAAACAGAAGATTCACAAATTATATCATATTGTTACAGCAAAAATAGTTACTGCAAGGATCCACAAATCAGTGGCTGATTTACCTGGGAGGATGGAGTTGAAGACACAGAGGACCATGGCTTTCAGGTCAAACAGCTGTAGACTGATGCTGCGAAACTGAGGGATGCACAGCCGCACAAATACGTAATAGGCGTAAAACAGGCTGCCAAGTACCTGTGGGGTAGGAACGGTTGGAATCAAAAAGAAAATGAGCCAATTCTGTTTGCTTGAAATTTTGAGCAAAGTCAGCAGTGAAATGTAAAAGAAGTTTGTACCTGAAGTAACTTTGTGGCCACGTAGCCCCATCTGATCCCTGGGTTCCTGCATTACGTTAAAAACAAGGTTTGAACAGTTCTCAAGAGAACATTTAAAACGCAATCTGTCAGATAAAGAGTCTGTTTACCTGGGGTACTTGTCTCTGTAGATGAGTGTGGGTGCAAACAGGAAGTAGATATACTGTAAAACCTCAGGGCCCACTGGGCTGGGAGCTGTAGATGACAAGAGAAACTGTGTGTCAACATAAGATCATAAGAAAAAGGGGACACAGAAACAAACTTTATGAATTGTATGAGCTGTACATGAATACACAGGAGAGAAAGAAGAAATTAAAAACCTTTAGTTGTGGGAACTTTACGTACTGGTTTTGTCTTTATTCCAGGCCAGAACTCTTGGTACATTCTCCCTGATGAAGGAGTATACTTTCATATTCAGACGCACCTGGAATTACACAAATAATAAAAAATGATTAAATGAAAATAATTGACCACATATTTGATTTAACAGGGAAGGGTGAATTTATATAATTCATTTGAAGGTAATGACATAAGCCAAGTAATATGGTATAATACAACAGTCCAGTCCTGACACACCGATCAAGCTACAGGCAGTCATACTGGTCATGTACCTGTTCCAGGATGATGATGAAGCAGGAGGCCGGTGGCATACTGTTGATCACCACCACATATGTGGGGAGGAATCCCAGACCCAGAGCTTGGTAGAGCAGGAATACAGAGCCAAACAGCAAAGTGTACAACCTGGGGCTAGACCCCGACTGGCTCTGTGACCAAAGGTGGAACAGGGTGAAGGGAACCACCAACACAGACAGGAACATGCAGATCCACGTGCACACCACCAGAGGGAACTGTCCAAACGCATAGACCAGCAGGTCAAAGTCCAATACAAGTCTGAGACAGAGCAGAAAACGTAGAAATGAGAAACTTTATGGTTCATGACAGATGATCTAAATTCAGTTATATTTGTGTTGCACCATATCACATTATTTACCATACATTATATCAATACGTTTTACACAGTTAGGCTGAGACAATATTATTTTGCAATTGTCAAAATTATACATTGAAATTCAACAGCTCCCACAATGAGCAAGCACTTGATGACAGTGGAGAAGGAACACTTCCTTTTAGAGGAATAAACCTCCAACAGAACTACACTCAGGGTGGGCGGGCCATCTGCCTCCACTGGTTGAGTTGAAATCTTAGCAAGTTCAAAAGTTATATAAATTTTAGGAAATAAAAAAAAGTATATGTAGCAGTCTTATATTACCTTCCTTCATCAAGGAAATCCACCACAAGAGTACTGAGGATAAAGAGAATGAGCAGGGCAATAAACATGTGGTAGATGGTCCTGATGTGGTTCACCTCAAACAGCTCACTACAGGAGAACAAACAAAAGACAATTGACACGCACTCTTTAAGTTCTGCTAAAACTGTTCACTGTAACAAAGACATATGTAAATGTACCTCTGTATTGTTTAAAAAATATTTGTATGCCTTTTACATCCAGTTAGTTTCAGCTTACTCTAGGAGCGACCTGCGATCCACAAACTCTTTCCCCTGGCCATGAGGAGGCCGGAAATGCCTGAAAGAAAACAGAGTGAATTCAGGTACAAGCCACTTCATTGTTTTCGTAGGAGGAAGAGCAAGTGTATGTTGATGAGAGACAAGGGGACAGTTTGGGCTGCAACACCCTATTGGAAGCAACCTAAAGCAACGTTAGAATTGATAGAGAAGGTGTAGGTTAATACCCGAGTTTGTTACGCTCCTTGTCGAACATTGGCGATGAGAAGGCCGCAGGCACAGGTGCAGGCTCCAGACTGGCTGACTCTTCAATGAGACTGTCCATTAAGTCATTGACCTGACTGTCAAACTGACGCATCAGGGCACTCTTGAGGAACTGCACAACAAAGAGAAGAGATTTTTTTTTCCATTCACAGCATTTGGGTGGCAGCAATGATTTGATTCTTGAATATACAAACTTGGCTTTACATTGTGAAGTTACACTGTTTTAATTACACTGTCACAGCTCCCCCCCCCCCAAAACTGCTAAAGAAAGTACAGGTATTGTGTAATCCACTGCAAAACATTGATGCAGTAAACACAAGTCCTTTTGAATATCAATATCATTTCAACAATAAATATTTTCACAACTCCCGTATAAACCCTTAATATTAAGAGTATATTTGTAGAGCTATTGAATGAAGTATGAATTTGTCATGCGTCAACACCAAGCCAGAGTTCTATAAGCCAAATGCAGTTCTGTTTTCATTATGACAGTTTAAAAATAAATCATAAACCTACAGTAGGCGTCACAGACTGCTTGAATTACATAGAATAATAATGTTGTGATACCATGTTTGATTAGCCCAAATGCAAACTCAGCTTTTTTATTCTGGATTATAGATTTACCAACCTCTGCTTTTCTTTTCAGTTGTAGCTTTTTGCTGATCACCCGTTCCACTTCAATTTCCCCTGAAATCAAAAAAGAGAACTGTGGCATCACAGGAGGGCGGTTGGTAGAGGGGAAGTATATGCCTCTACTGGAGTGGCTACCACGTGACAAAATGGCTCCCTGGAGCACTACATCTCCCAGAATGCACCACTCGGGAGGTGCCAATGCCTCAGCCCTCTCATTAAAGCTGGAGCTCAGGTGTGGGAGAGCGAGAGCACTAAGGACTGGAGACACACCAGAAGCGGCCTGCATGAGACGTGGCAGAAACTAAGTTGGGAAGGATCCACCTGAGGAGGAAGTTTATGGAGCCTAAGTTTTCCTTTTGATGAACCCATATGTTTTGTTTCCTGGAAGACTTTTATTTGTTAACTAAATAAACCGGATCCTTTGTTTAAAAGCCTATTTGCCTGCTCTGTCCTTCTGTGACGCACTGCCCTACACCCTGCTTGGTGGTGCAACCGCTGGTGATACCACAGAACACAAAATGATAACTGTCACCATGCTGCTTTGTCCCCTCCCATTATCAAAAATAGAGCTCTACACAAAAGGCACACCGAAAACAGAGTTGCCAGGTCACCTCGTCCCAGCAGGACTTTGAACTGGTAAATGTAAACATCGATTCAAGCCAATTCAAATATGTTATTAAATTTCCATGAGAGAATATACAGGTGGCAATTTCAGGAGATGTCACACAAAATGCAATCTCTCTGTTTTATTGCTAGTAGACTTTAATAGTAGATGTTATAGTCTGTAGGGTTTAGTCATCATATTGTCTAAGTGAAACCTTTGAAAATAGCAGAAGTCCACTAACCTTAGATCCAATTTTGCAATTTCCAAATGGAGACACACCAGATTCATTCTGTACAAAGTGCACTCTATTCTCTATATGGCTGAGTTTTAATGCTTATGATTAAAGTTATTGCAGCTCATCCGTTTTGATAGACATCTGTTGTCAAACAAGTTTGCTCGGTTACTGATATCGGTCACAAAAACAACAATAAGCGACAGTAACACTTCATCGATCCAGAGAGAACACGACTCCACTCTGTAACAGAGGCAGGAGGACAATGAATTATACTTTATTAGCATATTTCCAAATTCTGAACCTAGATACATCAATAAGGGTTTTGATGAGTTCATAGCTTCTCAACTGCGTAGTAGTGAGCAGGAGTTCAGCAGCAAGCAGCCTCAGTCACTCTCTACCCTGGTGAACCAAACTAAATGTACCATAGGTCAAAAACATCGCCTAAGATGAAGATATCATCACATGACAAGGTTTCAGTAAGTGACAAGTCCAGGGGAATTTACTGATATTTAGAAAAAGGGAGGACAGGACTGAGTCAACACGCACAGTTCATCTTACATTTCCCTTTTTATACGCAGGTCACTGTCTTCTTACTGAGAAGGGAGGGCTTCTCACCATTTTTTGTGGTGAGGGTCTCTCCGTTCCCTGGCCGGTGGTCTTCAGGACTACACTCCCCGTCCAAAGAGCTGGCCAAGTCAGAGAGGGGGGGCGTCGAGGGGATGGGTCGCAGGCGGGACCGGAGGACGCCGTCATTGCCACTCTCCATCCTGAAGAAGCGGATTGAATTCAAGATGAAGAAATAAACAGTCGTAACCACCAAAATAAAGATAAAAACAAAGCTTTAATGTCTCAACAAGCTTTATGTCTCAACAATGGCTGAACAATACAAAAAATCATCTCAACATAAATGACAGCAACAGGAATATATTTGTATATTTACTGTATAAATCATAATCACAGGCACAATTTGATTTGAGAAGTACAGTTTCGTAATTTCGCTGTACTTGCACAATGACAAGACAGGTCTTGAATCTTTAACAGTCCAGTATTCTAATGTATTAAGTGAGGGTGTTTAACATATAAGTGATCAACCTCAGATATGTAAAAGGATGTGCTGCTTATCAAGTATTTGTCATTCTCTGACCATGAAGAGTGTAAAACCACAACTTTCAATCAGGAGCGACAAATCTAATAATAACGGGACATACTGTACATCACAATAAATATTGTTATTGACCGATGTGAAGATTCCTATTGTAATAATAATGGGTCACGTCACAGAGCCCTGAGGGAAACTTAACAAATCAGTGTTCAAACCCCCTCAGGTAAATGGGAAACGCTCAGGATTTGACTGAGTGACAGAGCAACCAAATGAGAATCAAATCAGCCTCACCTGACACAGACACACAGCTAACAGCTGAGCTAGCTGCGGTGGAGCTAACCCCAGGAGTCAGTGGGATGAGGAGATTCAGAAGGAGCTAACACGACAGCTAACGACGAACCTCTATCATCACTGTCGCGTCAAATGCTGGGACCCCGTCACTCAGGACCGCTAGCGAGCTAATTGAAAAAAATAGCCTGTTGACGTGCGTGTTGAGCCCCGGACGGAGCCGCGGTTCGCCCGGTGATAAAAGCTCCATGTTACTCACTTGACTTCAGGGGCCGGCTCTTCCAGCGGACCTCAGGCCGAGCAGAGTCCACACTCAGCCGAGGAAACTCCTGTGATGACAGCGACCTGTGGTGCTGCTCACCTTCCCCATGGTAAACACAGCGAGCAGGCGAGGAGCCCCACGGCCGCCGCTGATTGGCCCAAAGTCTCTCCTCCTTTCCACGTCACCGCATTGGCCACGCCGGTCATCAGATCAGTGGTCGGTGAGATTCATGAGTGAAGAGAAACACTCTCACTTCCTACTTTCTCTTGACTGTAAGACTGAGATCTCTGGGACTGACACTGTCTGTGTTCTTGTCTCTCTTTCACCTGCGCCAAAAATAATGAGTTTCACACTGAGGCTCCTCACGTAGCAACATTATTTGGTCCCAGATTCGCGATGTCCAGAGACAGTTAAAAGTCAGTGGGATAGTAAAATTATAAAGTGGGAGCAGTGTATATGGATGTAAAAGGACGGTGAACAGGATGACAGCTGTTGAAAACTGATCACACCTGGGCCACTTTTTTCCGAGTCTTCACTTCATTGCCTGTGTCCACAGCCATATGCATACAGTACCTACCAGGGCAGGTGTGGCTCAGGGGGGAGAGCGGTCATTCTCTGTGTGAGGGTTGCAGTTCGATTCCAGTCTTCCCCATCTGCATGCCGAAGTGTCCTTGGGCAAGATACTGAATTAACCTTCATAAGAAAAGTGCTGCCCATAGATGCGCTGTATGTGTGTGATGGGTGAAGGGCAATAAACTGCACTTTGAGTGGTCATCAAACTAAAACTGCTCTATATAGATACACACCCCTCTAGTTAGCACTTCTGACCTCCTTACATGCGTCATGTGAGTCATGTTTAACATGAGTGATGGAATGTAAGATGAGATGTGCCCTGTTTGGTCGTGAGTAGTTCAGGCGTCCTACACTGGAGACTCAGACATGTCTGTGTATGAAGTTAAAAGGAAGAACATGCCATCATTTTCTGACTTCATTTTGACTTCTTCATGACATCACTTATCAAATTAATCATATGATGGGGATTCAGTTCTCCCAATGAGGTTGGTCAACACATTACACATAACTAAAATATGTTCATAAATGTTACACCAGTAAAATGGTCCTAATGAAGGCAATGTGATCTGAAATGTTTTTTAAATGAGTCTGATTCAGTCAACAGTGATCTCTGTGTTTCTGAATGAGACACTGTGCCGTCTCAGTAAAGCATGATGGCTTTCAAATTAAAACTGGTCTCATGAGATGAATGTGGAAAATACAATTAACTGCAAAAACAGAAGGACACTTAGACACTGGGACCATAGTTTTATAGTAACCGTTCTAGATTAGTACATACAGTTATTGACAGCCTTTGCTTCAGGACTGTCTTATATATGATCAAGGGGGAAAAAATAACCATGATTGAATACGTGAGGGTTTGAGATCTCCACGTGTTTTTGGTAGGAGACAGTGATATCATCCTTTGATGATTTGCTATAGTCTGTTGGAGAGGACCCTGTGACTCGGGCTGTTTCAGCCCAATGGCTGCAGGCTTTTTCTGTCACAACCAGGATTCTCTGTTTGCTGGTCATGGAAAATCTAAATAACCCCTTAATGTTCAAAACGTTCCAATGCTCATGGAAATACCAAGGGAGATGTCCCCCCATTTTATGTGGTCTCTGGAAATGTCAGAACTTGATAATCTGGTCAGTGGCAGGCTTAACAAACTTGGGGATTAGTTCAGAGCTTATACACACGACTAAGTTTTATTCCAAATTCTAAATTATACTTTTATTTTGATAGTGCTGCACATCAATCCGCTGCAAGGAGGATTAGAAACCGAATTTTATTCAAACTTTGGCTGACACATTAACATTTAAGAGCAATTTATAAAATGCGTATATGATGAATTAAATAAATATACACAAAATACAGTAAATTAGTAAATTATTCCTATAAACATTATTCATGTAAAATATGTAGATACATACGGTATATAGCTGCTTTCTATATGAAAATTATATTTACAATGTTTAATTACACAAACCAATAAACACACACATCATTAATTGGTCACAGGAAGCAGAGGGGTCCCATGATCACAGTGATCTCAGGGGCGAGGGCAGTCGGTTCCGTCATCGCTATACCCAGATCTCTGAGAGGAAGCAACTCCATATCTCCTCGATGCAGCTCAGTGCTGCCCTGAACCCTCACAACCACGTGCTCCTGCAAAATGACCAGGACAGCAGAATATACATTAAGAGAACAGACGAATTTGTCCTGTCAGAATTTATAATTTTGTCCGGGGATGAAATCTTTTATGGGTCAGACAATGGCAGACAGGGAAATATTTTTCACGTAGCCTTAAACATCTGCTCACGATTGAAATGTATCGATCAAATCAAATAATCACATCTCTGTATCTTTATTGCTGAGGTGATATATTCGGTAACATTTGTTGCCAATGCAGGAAGAATGCAATGTCAGAAATGTTTTCATTAATTTGCATTAGTCTTACTGAAAAGAACGGGTTTGATCTACAGTCCAAAGCCAATATTTCTATGTCTTTTCTGGCAATGCTGTTTGCACATTGTCATATCACTACAGAGCTACTTACAATAAAAAACATTTTTATAATAAAAAGAACCCTGCTAAACTGTAATAAACTGTGTTTTGGAGAATGACAAAAAAGTTTAGTCTTACCTCACAGTCTTTTCTGCTCCCTCTAATTAAGTGAGAATCTATTTCTTTGCCGGAATCTCCCAGGATGTGGATACTCCAATTTGTTGAATTAGTTGCGGTGGCAGCACAGGAGGGTTCTACTTCCCAGCTGACAGTCATGTGCTGGAAAGATGCATGGCTGTGTAACCGCAGAAACCTCAGCTGGACAACATCCACACCAGCATACTCAAACTAATGGAGACAGAAATGATTCATTTTTACGGTGGAGGGAATAACTCACTTATTGTTAGTTGTAATATATTCTCCTCATTCAGTCCATAAATGAGTTAGACTTACCTTGTTTCCATCATGTTGTTGACTAAACCACTGGAGGGATCTTCTTAATTTCTGCTTTTCTGGCTCCCACCTGAGCTTAATCTACACAACAGAACATTATTACAGGACAAGCATCACCTTATTTATAACACAAGAAAAATGTTATTCCCTTTCTTCACAAAATTATTTTTAAATTGTCCCCAAAACCCACAAATATTGGATACAGAGATGGATTTTTGAACTTCACATGGCATCGTTTTCTGACTTCCTTGTACTTGATCATTATATTACATCTTGAATGTTATCATATGATAGGTCATTATTTTCTGATTAATATAAGATTTAGATTTTAGATGTTTTTCTAGTCTTATTCACAGATTTATCTTTTTAAATCGATTATTGGAGTATATTGTTGTTGACCCTGACCAGTGCTCCAAAAGTTAATCATCAGGAGATTCCCTCCTAAGTAACATTCCCACCAAATCTAGTGAAAATCCCTGCTGTTGTTGTCGAGTCATCTTGTCAACACACACACTCACACACATGCACATGCACACAGACACACGTATTCACACACACGCACACACAGTCCCGGTTGAAGACAATTCCCTGCTTGTGCTACGCCAGTGCAGACAGGGTAATGGGAAAAGGAATGTTTTACAAGTTCTTCTAACTGTGCTCTGACCTCCCTAAATAAAGTGAGGCCACTCTCCTCACAGCATCTAACCCTCTAATGGTTTAAACCATGTGAGAATGAGAGTACCTGTGACTGTAAAGGGTCTATACAGGTTGTTCCCCCTGCTGTGAAGTTACAGGAAACCTTCACAGCATCACAGACACAGCCCTGGTTGGGGTCCATGTAAAAGTAACCTGAAAGATAATCAACTCAGTGTTTGTCCATCATTCAGGAGAATGTATTTTACAGCATAAAGTCAATGACTGATTTACAACATTATGAGTCTATTGACAGACGCTCACCATCAGTCAGATGTGGGTGTATGAGTCCCAGCTCATGGCAGGTGGTACCGGGGTCGTCCTGTGTTCCCAGGGGCCAAATGAAGGATTTCTCTGCCTCATCACTTCGAGGCAATCTCGTGTTCCCCAGCCTGGGCCTCTATAAGATTTCATCATTAACCAGAATCATGATGCCAACCCTTGAATATGACTAAATGCAAAGCAAAATGAAGACAGACAGCTTGTACCAACTTTTTGTTGTCCTCCCTTTTCATTCAGGTGTTTGGGTGTTTGTCTGGAGCTTGTCAGCTTTGATCTTGTTCTTGTTGTTGTTTTGGGCTCATTTCTTTGACCTGGTCTTGGCTTTGATCGTCCTCTTTGTGTCAAACCATGTTTGCCTGGAGCTCCTGGTTTCCCCTGTAAAAGACATGAGTATGACTCCAAGACCATGGCGTGAAGCTAGTGGCCATTACACAGTATTCAATGCTGCTAAGCTTCAACGTCCTATGAGAAGTTTTCAGTGTGTTGCAGCTAAGTTTGTCAATCAGGCTAGACATTTATCAGTTTAATTTTATTGCATGTGCAAAATGTCTTACTGGAGGTCCAGGCGTTCCTGTCAGTCCCTTATGTCCTCTCCTGCCTTGGAGACCTTTCACTCCCTGTAAAGATCCAAACACAGTCATTCTGTCTTGCATCAAGAGGAGAGGAAACTACAATTATCTATAGACCAAGATGCTATCTACACAAACGCTCACCTTTTTGCCATGCTTGCCCTGTAAAAGACAAATATAAATGTCTTTAGTTGCCAATTTGAGTAAACAATATTTTTAATTAGCAGAGTAATATGAAAACCACATACAAGAAGTCCATGGAAGCCTCTTAGGCCAGGTGGACCATGAGGACCAGTGCTTCCCTGTGAAAATGATGATTGATCAATAATTTGCTATTCCTATAGTTAAAAGAAAGTGCGAAATAGAAAGTAAAATAAAACTTACCTGTTTTCCTTTACGACCTATTTGTCCTTTGAGCCCTTGCAAACCGGGATTCCCCTGAGATAAAAATGATATATGTTATCAACATTAATTGATGTTTGTGCTGTTAAATTACTTTATATGAAAATCATTTCAACCAACCTTCAGCCCCGGGGGACCAATCGGTCCCAATATCCCTGTTTCTCCTGGGAGACCCTGTACATGAAGAACAGACGACCAAAGACAAATTGTTCTCTGAAAAGACGTGTGATTCTCAGACAATGCATTATTTTTTGTGTCACGTGTTATCTATGAATGATGATGCACATATCTGTTAGGATACATTTTATTGTGGGTTGAGGACATTTTACCTTGGTACCA
The DNA here is from genome assembly GCF_947347685.1 of Pleuronectes platessa. NCBI lineage: Eukaryota > Metazoa > Chordata > Actinopteri > Pleuronectiformes > Pleuronectidae > Pleuronectes > Pleuronectes platessa. The sequence goes on from NC_070634.1 coordinate 14,903,530, forward strand.
AGACTTCTAGATTCCCCCTTCTCTCCTCTCAGTCCTTGAATACCCTGTTTCCACACACAGATGATGCAGATGTTGACATGAACAGGAATATGATGCTATGTTTATGAATTTAATACTATACTGAAAAAACGTACAAACCTTTGGCCCAATTGGTCCAGGAGGTCCACGTGCTCCTTTTTGTCCAGTTTTACCCTGAGTGATGCAATAAGACACATTTCACAGTGAATTGTGTTAAACTGTCTGATAAGAAGCTAAATCTCAAACTATATTTAAGGCGAACATTATATGGTGATAATATATATCTGACATTTAAATTAATTACATAATATTGTACCTTAAACCCTCCTGCTCCAGTGTTTCCCCTGATCCCAAGAGGCCCCGGGTTTCCCTGAAATATTAAATGTATGTAATACCACAAAATAGACATGTAAACCACACTAGAACTGACATTTATGATTAAGTCACCACATTTTTTAACATTACCATCTTGCCGGACCAGCCAGGTGCTCCAGGAGCGCCTCTGAAACCCACGCCTCCCTTTGGTGTGAGCACAGTAGAAACTTATTTCAGTAAAACGGTTGAACAACAATGATAAATTGCAGCATGGTACATTTTTCCTACCGTATATCCTTCATTACCCTCAACCCCCAGTAACCCGTCCAGTCCACTCAAGCCCTGACAACAAAATCACAAAACAAGAAACCAGTTATCATCGACAAATTCCTCTCTTTAACTTTTTATTGTGTTTAAATATCTAATATCTATATCTATAAAAATCGGTATATGTCCCAAAGTAAAATATTTTTAGGTTTATTGTCCTTTTAATGTTAAAGGTTCAGTGTGTCGAATTTAGTGACAACTAGTGGTGAAGTTGCATGTTGCAGCTGAAGACCCCTCATCTCACCCTCCCCTTCCAAACATGGAAGTAAACATGTGGTAGCCTTCAGTTGAAAAACCTGACGGCCTCCGTTGAGAGAACCAGCTCCCGATGTAAATATAAAGTATTTAGATATACAGGTCCCATTCTAGGGTAAAGAAAACCACAATATGTACAATTTAGATGAAACACACAAGAGAAAACATCACTAGGATTATAATACATCCAATTTCTGCCAATAGATCCATTTCACCTAAATCTTACACATTGAACCTTTAATACTTGAGATGAGCTGTGGTTTACCAGTAATGGATTTTCAGTATATTTAAAGGTATTTATTGAACAGTATCTGTCAGAAGGGATACTTGCTGGTTTTCCAGGTGTTCCCGCAGGTCCTGTTCTCCCCGCGTCTCCATCAGCTCCCTAAAAACCAGACTTCATTAGAACGTCCAAGATTTGACTTTGACAAGATAATTGTATTAATAATCATAAAACTCACAGTTTTCCCAGGGGTCCCTTTATTCCCTTTCCTTCCAGGTTGGGGCCTTTTTCCCTTTAAAAAGACAATAATGGGGGAAAAAAATCAGATTTCACATGATCATAAGTATTAAAACTTAACACATAATGAAGGTGAATACTCAGTTATGATGACTTTATTTTAATAGGACAAATATACTGGCTTCCTTTTACCTTTGGCCCTTGATTTCCTTTAGCTCCTGGAATTCCACGAGGACCAGCAGGTCCAAGTCGACCTTTCGCACCAGCAGAGCCGATGAACCCGATCTTCCCAAGATCCCCCTAAAAAAATACAGTGACGTACTTAAAATTGTGAGCAAAACTTCCACGTTTAGTAACTTTGATTTGTAAATCCATTTCTTGAGAGTTCAAATAATCAATCTCACAGCGGTGCCTCGTGCTCCAGGTTCTCCTTTTGCACCCATTTCACCTCCTATGCCCTGGGAAATAAAGAGGGTTATATAAACACACTGTGTCACTGTGGCTACATATTCATACAGTCCATTAAATATGCTTGACCTGATTAATGATGCCTGAAGGGAAACAGAAAATATAATCCTACCATGTCTCCTGTGACGCCTGGAAGACCGAGTTTGCCCTTTTCACCGTGACTGCCCTGAATTTAGCCAACACACATCAGAGACAGAATTAAATCTCAATAAACCCCTTTAACAGATCAGTGAGAGAGTCAGAATGAATGAATGGTACATTACACCTTTATCCCCGGTCCTCCAGTTTTGCCATCAAAGCCCCTGTTGCCTGGTAAACCCTGAAGAAACACAGGAATTAGCCACAACATTGAAACAACAGGTGAACAATTTCAATGTTGTCTGCTGATCTTTGTATTTTTTATGGATAAATACAATCAAATAGTCATGGTCAAGGTCAAAGTTAAGTTACATTTTTTTTGTATGGCACATATCACCAACCTTGAAGGGCTTCTAACATAAACAAAACTGTTTCATACAAAGAGGCTACAAATTTCAAGGCGGAGATTTCCAACGATTGAAAACATGTAAATTCAATTTTAAGTCAAACATACTGCTGTTGATGGTCCAATTTGTCCATGGGGACCCATACTCCCAGGAGGGCCCTGAAGGAGAATAAATAAACCTTCAGTGTTTTTTTCCAGCTGTGTAATAGTCAAACCTGTTCACACTTATCTTATACATCACATAAACATCATATTACCCTGACAGAGACTTTACAGAATTTAACATAATTTTCAGTTCAACAGTGGTACTAACAGCTGGTCCCTGGAGCCCCTTCTGGCCTTTGCCTCCTGTCGTCCCAGTGTTGCCCCCCAGTCCAAACCGTCCAGGCATGCCTGATGGGCCTTTGAGGCCTGGATCACCCTGCAAAAGCATAGTTAATCAGGACTTTCATTAACAACAATCCTTAGCTAATATTCTCTGTCACTGTTCTTGGATGACTGACCTTGAGACCAAGAACCCCCTGTTTTCCTCTGAGTCCCTGCGCTCCCATGTATCCCTACAAAAAGAATGTACAGACAATATAGCAGATAGCATTGTCATGAGTAGATTCCCTTGTAAAATACAACTCAAAAGGTATTTCTATTTAAATACGACTCACCTGTTTTCCTGGCATACCCTTTGTTCCATTTAGCCCTTGATTGCCAGTGTCCCCATTAGCTCCCTTCGGCCCTTTCTCTCCAAGAGGTCCATTGTCCCCCTTATCACCCTGTAAGGTATGTTAAATAACATCCAATTATTCAGAGCTTCTATGATCTCAAATTGTCTAACTTTTGTTATTTAGAATTTTTTTTTGTTGAAATTATAGAAAGTCACATATTGACTCACAGATATTCCTTTTTGTCCAATTGAGCCCTCAGGTCCCCTCAGTCCAACTGGGCCCTAAACAAAAGAACAGCATTGTTATGGACATCTTCTCCTACAGTCAAATAAACAGATGCATAATCCTGTTTTTAAATCTTGGATTTTAATGACTTTGAATCAAGTTAGTTAGTTAAAAAAAGGAAAGGTAAAAATCAAAGCTGTGAGCAACTCAGTCTAATCAATATACCTCCTCACCATCGAGACCAGCAACTCCCTCTTGCCCCAAAGCCCCCGCAGATCCCTGAAGATACAACATGGAGAGACAGAATCCTTAAACGGCTTCACTCCAAATTACCTGTGCATCAAAGAGAACAAAAGTGCTGTGTAGAGGAGAAACTTAACCTTATCTCCTTTGAAACCAGCCGATCCAGATGGTCCTTGGGATCCATCTTTACCCTAAATACAGAGAGAATAAAGGAACGATTGGCCCCAAAAAATTCACAATGACACCGACGGGGTTTAACTGCTGGCGTAATCTATGACAACGCATCATCACTGACCAGAAGTGACGAGAAAACCCAAGAGGAGACACAAGAGGTCTGCTGTTAGTCAATAAATCAGCAATATTCAAAACTGGTGTTAAAAGAAACAAAATGTCATGGCCGATACTTTGGACTTGACCCATGGTAGAGCATGCTGACTCATTGGCATGGTCTTCTGTGACAGATGACTGTAATGCAGCCATTAGTGATGGTTTCAGTGTGCGCGCACCCTGTGAACCCCAAGGGTTAAGTCTTGACGTAGGCAGTCGAGGTGGAGTTGACCATAACGAATTAGTGCATAATCCTTTTTGGTTAGTTTCATCTTTGAGTTTTGTTTGCTTTCAGCCTGAAGCATTGATCAGGCTTTTAAGTCTTCTGGTGGTTACTTGAGTTAAGTAGCTGGTGACCATGAGCACTGAGTACATTTTAATTTATTTTTTACTTAATACGACAGTGAACTGTGATATTTGTGGTTACGAAGACCATGTAACACCAAATCTACCAAACAGTCAGAAAATAAAGGTCAACATTGACAAGAGCACAAAATTAAACTTACTGAGTAACCTGTAACTCCTTGAGGACCCACAGGACCTTGTGGCCCTTGGTCACCTGGGAGGCCACGTGGCCCAATCTCACCCCACGGTCCTATGTTGCCCTGAATACCCTGGAGGGGTAAAAACATGCAAAAACTGAAATAAAAAAGAATGACAATAGATGGACTAAACATAGTGTGACCAACTGAACTATGCAAAGGCATGACGTAATGGAAGTTATTGGTCTATAAAGACATCTCAACATCTGTCTCGCCTGAAACAACATTTGAAACCTTAAAATATTCAATCATGTGATCTGTGTTGGATTAGCTTGGAAATAATGGGACAGACAGTAAGCACATCTACTGTAGGAGAGGACTTTCACCAAATGTCCATACAAAATGTATTAAGAGACTCGCAGGTCATAGTAGGACAGCATGTCAATAATTCACAGAGGGAAACTTAAGGACACAGTAAAGGACGGGTTGGATGGAAATGCTTGGAAGGAATGAACCACTGAAATCATCTTACAGGAGCTCCTCTGTATCCTCGTGGTCCAGACATGCCCATCTCACCCTGACGGACAGGGAGATACTGTTAGTAATGGAGCTCAGAGAAAGAAATACCAGAGCACTTACACTTAAAATTAAGTAAAATAATGGTGTAGAGTTGCATTGATATTGTTATGGCAGTTGATTACAGAAAATAATAATGACTACTACTACTTCCTCTACCTCTACTACTGCTAATAATAATATGAAAAATAACATACTGGGGGGCCTGGTTTTCCATTTGGTCCTTCCTCGCCTCTCTTACCCTTCATAACAAGGTTAACACATTAAATTGAAACATAAAATATACATCACGTAAACGTACACTGACTTAACACGAGGCTTTGAAATGACTCGTACCTTTAGTCCTTCATCCGCTGGAAGTCCACTGAGGCCTACTTTACCTTTATTACCCTAAAGGAAAGGAAACATATCTCAGCATCATTATGACACCGGTTTAGATATCGTAGGAATCCATGTAATGATAGTTGGTAACTTACTCTGTCTCCTGGTTTTCCTGGTGTTCCCTCCAATCCACTACTGCCAGCTTCACCCTTTGAATGGCACAGGCAATTTAAAGGTGTTTGACTTAACATCTCTCAATCACATCATATCCTAGAACTCTTACCATCCCTGAAACTACTTTTACTTTGTCTAAATCTGTTCTTCTCTCGTTAAATCAGTTTAAGAGCTGTAAAACTTAAAGATGTAAGTAACTCACACTCTTCCCTACATGTCCTTGGAGGCCAGGTGCTCCCATCTTTCCAGGTGATCCCTGTGGCAGATGTTTATCAGACAGTGGATATGCAATTTGTGTGAAAATGTGTCATTGTCATTTATGATAATAGAGTTAAAAACTCACCTTTGGGCCTGGTGTTCCTGGGTCGCCATTCATTCCATTTGCACCAATGAGGCCCTGATAGAAAGATGAATTGTTTTTATTATAATCGCATATCTTGACTATTTTACTCATCTGCGTAAAAGAACATAACATCTTTTCATGAAATTGGAAAATCAAATCAAAGAAAACATTGGTTTGTGTGGTGATAAGTCTATGGACAAAGTTAGAAACATTAGTATTAACTTATTGTTTTTGTTTGGCCTTACCAGGACTCCATGAGGTCCATCCTGTCCTCTGTTTCCCAAATGACCTTGAAAACCCTAAGATGGGACAGAGATCATGTGAAGGTGATCATTTGACAGTGTGTTATTTAATGGGAGTGGATGAAATATATACAAGTAAATTCCCAAATTCTTCCAAACTACACTGAACAGAAAAGTCACATGGCAACTTGGTTCTAATTGTAGATATGTTAAAATGTTCTCTACTGTGTGTAAATATGAAGGTTCAAGTGTGATCACCTTCTGGCCTTTAAGTCCAGGATCCCCTGTGAATCCAGGCCTTCCCTACACAAACAGTTTACAAACATACAAACAGAGTGTTTTATTAACGTTTTATAAGTTTTAGTAGTTTGTCTGCTTTTCACAAATTGACGCATAAAAGTCAACAGTCTACAAATGTAATCATGGAAATACAGTGTATAATATATATATATATATATATATATATATATATATATATATATATATATATATATAATAATATCTGAACACAGCAGTCACATAAACTCAGAACAAGAAGTGTAACCACATAGGAACCTTAATACCAGGTTCTCCTTCACGTCCTCTCTCCCCAGATTTTCCCATCTCTCCCTGCAAATAGACGCTGGGTTTAGAACAACGATCAGCATCTTGAATTTATATTTTATTTGTTTATTCTATGTTTCATTCTTCAGCGATATAAATTACACTATCATACTCACAATGGGACCAGGTACTCCAGAAAATCCTGCTTGGCTTTTTCGACCCTCCAGTAGGAAAAGTGATAATAATAATTGATTAGGATTTAACATTAGGGGAAAATAACTCAAACCTCTATTGACACCAGTATTTTTTATATTAGACGGAAATTCACCCTCTGCTGGTGTGAGTACAATGTACATTTAAATTGACCTGACTCGTTCAGTATCCACACTTGTGCCCACCTTGTCACCTCGAGGCCCAGCAGCTCCTTGAATACCAGTTGGCCCTCGATCTCCCTACAAAAACATACATGCATACAAAATTAAACAAAATACTCAAAAGAAAAAGACGTGATTCCAACAGCTCTCAAACCCACCTTTGGACCATCTTTTCCCTGCTTTCCTTGCTCCCCCATGATGCCATCAAACCCCTATATTAATAGAAGCATATACAAAATAAAACGTGGGAATTTCCGTTGCTGTTCAGTAGCATTTTTTGTCCATTAAGTATATTTCACTCACGCTGGAACCAGGAGGTCCTGATGGCCCTGTTGGTCCTTCAAGTCCCTCTAACCCCAATGGGCCTCGACGGCCCTTTGATCCCTGTCTACCTGGAGGCCCTGGAGGCCCCTGTACACAAACATAACAAGACAAAGTTCACTGTTCTGATCAAAGAACAGATTAGAAATCATCTGAACTGATTGACACGAAGGATCAAACTCACTCTGTCTCCCTGAAACCCTAAATCGCCCTTGTCACCTCGCTTGGATTTATCCCCCTGGTAGAAAGACATGTGTAGCAGTTAGTAACCAAAAGAGCAGTAACAGTTTAATGACATAGAAAGTTAAGATAATTAAATATTGTCATAGACAACATGTTTATAAATCATTTTTATGGATGGAGTCAATATTGAAATTGCTTTAAGTAATCTTACGGGATCACCTGAGGGTCCAGGCTTTCCTGGATTCCCATTGGCTGCCTGTAATGAGAAAATTAAATCTAAATTCATATCTGTGGTAGTGAGTGTCACCTCTGTAGAGGATTTGGACTCATAGCCTTACGTTAAGTCCAGGTGGTCCAGGTTCTCCTATATCTCCTTCATCTCCCAGATCACCCTGGTCAAAATGAACAGAAGACAGAGGAGAGTCTCATGCAATAATTATAACTGCAATCCAATGCTGCATGATCTTTTATTCTCATGTTTTAAATGTGTACTCACAGGGTCTCCTTTAGGACCCACTGGTCCAGCTGGTCCTGGATTCCCCTAAGAGAAGAAAATATAAAATTTATTTTGTAATATTGTTATGTAATAAATCTAATCTATTTCAAGTGTGGTTGCTGTGTTTTTGTATGATGAGTCAGGTATGCATATATATACAAGGAAACACATATAATAAAATACCTATAGCTCAAGAAACAGGAGTGAATCTGCAGTGACTCTAAAAACACCACAACATTTCTGACCAAATGCGCTCATTGTACCTGAGGACCACGAACACCTGGAAATCCAACTGTGCCCTCAGGACCTGGTTCTCCCTGAAGCCAACCGTGTACACACAGATTAGACATTTATTTAGGTATTAAGATAATGTGCTTATTATTATTCAGTGTCTGTGAATCTGCATGTGCACCTGTGGTCCAGCTGCTCCTCTGACACCCAATGCACCGTGATGACCCTGATAACATAAAACTGTGTTTCACAAATATTGTTTAATGACTCACTCCACAACTTGATGCGCTGGCTGTTTACTTACCGGAGGTCCTTTCACTCCTAAAACACCTTTCAGTCCTCCGGAGCCAATTATTCCCTGAGGAGCAGACAAATTAATTGCTGCTGTCCTTACTTTAACAGTGGCTATTTGTTTAATTCCAAATTAATTATAGTATTATCTCTATATTATGTTATTTAACTCACAGGTGGGCCTGGTGGTCCACTGAATCCTTGAGCTCCAATCGCTCCCTGGAAACAATAAAAAGCAAAAACGGCTGTGATCAAGATCTATCATATTTACAGAGTTATTTTAATTCAGAAGCGATGGATAACTGCATTGACACTTACTAGAGTTCCTGATGGTCCTGGAAAACCAGGAGGACCCCTGGCTCCGGGCATTCCCTGTAAACACAGGACATTTCAGATGCTGCATTGCTGAGGGAAAGGTTCTCATTGATTTCAAGTCAGACTACTTGAAAATGATTTTAAAGCAATCAAAATGACCATAATTAAAAAGTAAAGTCACTTACTATGTAGCCAGGGAGCCCGACAAAGCCTCTGACTCCATTATTTCCCTGTGAGACAGAGAAAATACAATATATTGTAGTTCAGCCATCTTCTCCTCGTAAAGACTGAGTGTGTATTGTATCCTGAATCTGACCTTGTCTCCGGTTCGTCCTCTGTCTCCTTGTGGTCCAGCCTCTCCTTCATAACCCTATAGGCAGAAATATTATCACAGACATATTCAATTATAAGGTAGCTGCAGAAAATGGAACTTAGACATTTAGACAAAGAGACCGACACACATGCACTTGGGCCTCTATAATTGAAATCCCCATAACATTAGAAGTCCAGGCCACTCTTACCCACTCACCCAGCTCCCCTTTACTGCCTTCCTCTCCTCTGTAGCCAATGGGACCCTGGTAGGACAGGCACACAATATATTTATCAAGCTGCAACAACTGCGCCAAGTGACATTCACATCTAACAGGCAAACAATACAATAACACACATCATTTACATGTTTCCAAATGGATTTACCTGTTCTCCAGGTAAGCCTGGAGGGCCCGGGTCAGCGTCCTCTCCTGGGGTCCCCTCTCTTCCGGGTCGGCCCTGGGGCCCCGGCAGACCCCGTGGCCCTGGACTACCCTGCGGTTCAATACAACATGGAATGTGAGGAAGTCAGCACAATTTGCTAAGAAAATCTCATTGTCGACTCTGATGAGATGCAAATAAAGTAGAGATAACTACCGTTGTCCCTTGAGCTCCTCTTCGTCCTTGTTTCCCAGTAATTCCAGGCGGCCCCTGGAATACAGAATCAGACACTGGAGTCTTTTCACCATCATTTATATCTAATATTGTCATGTCACGATAGAGTTTACCCCTTCAGCTGTTTAAACTTTTTCTTGTCAGGTAATCCAATTACTTACAATTGGTCCGGCATCTCCAAGAGGTCCAGGAGGCCCCATACGCCCTTTAACTTTCTAAAATACAAAAACCACAACGTTTGATATTTTAATCACGACACAAAATCATAGTTTACATTCAAACATTTTTCACTGACTGTAAATAAGGTAACAATGTTCGTAACAACTTTATTAATTCAATTATTGGATTCAACAGCTGTGCGGGATTTGAACACCTCGATTTCAGCTGACAAAACACTGATCAGTAAATTAAACATCACCAAATATAATGTTACTTCAGGAACTTCAACACCATTTGTTCTTTAACACAAACACCTACTGGCCAGGAAGACACCAGCTTTTTGTAGATCTTCTTTTTCTGCAAAGGAACAGCACAAAAATATGTTAGCACAGACCTTCAGTTCAAATAATGTATTTTGAGAAAATAACCAAACCATAAGAAATAAACTTATATGGTGAAACACATGTAATTGTATCTCTAAATTTGCAACAATCACGTTCTTAAACCTTCAGTTGGTTGGCAGGTTTTTTAATGTTAAAAATGTGATTTATACATCAGAGGCAATGGTTGTCCAACAACTACCAACAATGCTTCTGACTTTAATCGCCTTTAATACTTACTCATATAATATAAGCATGTAACGTGTTGCAGATTGACAGACTCCCTAAATATTTATCAGAAAGCTAGCCAAACATATAGAACACTTCCTACTCCTTTAACCCATGCATTTTTTTCCTCCAGTGTTGTATTTTCAGTCAGTTGAAGTGGCTTTAAACTCTCATAATGTTTTTTATCATCCATATTTATACTCTCGGCATAAATTCAAGTATGTGTGCAGCACAGAGTTGCCCGGTTCATGGTCAACAACCATTAGATGATTCAAAACTGTTCACCTTGAAAGCCACCCATCCTTCCTCAGAGGTTTTGAATACAACAATGGCAGGCATCCCTGGAGGACCAATGGGGCCTCTGTATCCTGTCCGGCCGGTCCTGCCCATAACACCTTGATATCCCTGAAGGGAAGGGAGATGAGATAATCTGTATGATGTGCAAAACAGACCTTGGATTACAGTGTCCACAGGTTTGATCAGCACTGCCCGAAACAGGAATATCTCATCTCAGTTAGACGCAAAGTGAAAAGGTACACAAAAGCGTGCTGAGCGATGTTTCCACAAGAATCTCACAAACACAACCCCCAAAGTATAAGCTGATTCCTTAGGTCTGTTTGAAGAAAATAAGCCCAGTGTTACATGTTACACAAAAGTCATTGCATCTGAGATGGTTTTATTTAGATTCAGTAAAGCAGATCAGGACTATAGGATGAGTGAATTCATTGATTTGTGAATAGAGGTTGAATAAGGGTTGTGCAGAGTCGGAATTTAAAGATATGTTAACATTTTATAGTTTGGGGAATTCAGGATGTGCTCTTCATTTGTTGTGAATGCATAGAGTGATAGATGTACAGTAAAAGTTACTGATGACAAAGTAACATGGAGGTTTATGAAGGTTTTCTTTAGTCTCGGAATACGAGACTGACTTGTGGCAAAACTGGCGTTTAGCAGAAGTTTGACTTTTTTTGCTGAGTTCCCACTGACCTCAACAATCAGCTGCTTGTTAAATCCATGTGGAAACTGGTTTAACTGGCCCATTTGCTTTGTATCAAAAAACTGTAAAAACTTACCAACATATCTAACAGACATGAGACAGAGGGAGAAAATCCTTTTAATGACTGTATATTTCTTATTGGCTGCCTGTCAAATGTTTGATTAACATCTACTTTTTAAAATAATAATATTCTGATTTCTAGAAGCTTTTATATTTAAACTTTCTTTACCAGCTAAGGCTCGAAGAGGCTAATGGCTGCAACTGGCAGAGTTGAGCAGTTTGTTGTTGTTGATGTTTGTGAGCAGCACTTTCCCACCACACTGAGCCAGTTGTTTCATTGTTCATACAAAATAACTAAATAAAGTCTTGAGATGAACACATACTTTATCTCCTTTAGGTCCTGATGGCCCTGTTAGTCCAGGTGGACCCTGTAGTCCCTGAAGAAAGAGGAACATAGAATAATTAGGCAACAGCCCACCTGTCAGAAATGGCTAAATAAATAAACAAATGAATAAATCAACAAAAAAAATATTTTACAAATGAACAGAAATATTCCATATAACATATTGATAAAAGCAAAATGAGATATTTCAAAACATCAACAGCCCTGGTTTAACTTGTTCTCCTGGGCAGAAGTTTATTATATCTGGATTCTGGTGAATGTAGCACTTTTCTTTGATAATGTTTAATAAAAGTAGAGGGGTTTGTAAATGCTTGTTATTAAAACACTGTGCATGGTCTTTGGTCTGAGATAATGTTGAAATGGTGTGTTTCATGGGAAAGTTCAATCTCAACCCCTCCCTTTTACCACACACACACACGCACGCACACACGCACGCACGCACGCACACACACACACACACACAAACACACACATCTTTTGAATTGACTATGTCACCATCTTGGTAATCAACAAGGCTCCACTCAAACTTAATTTCATACCAATTCGTGACAGAAAATTTGATCAGAATATTTCTCTTATTTAAGAAATGTCATCTGTGGTTTGTTAATTTACTTATAACATCATTGAACATCATTAATACTCACATTTATAAGCTTGACCTGTAATGACACAAAATGTCTTCCAATGCGTCAATTAATTCCAGGTCTTAATAAACATTTACCCAGATACAGGTAAATGTAAACAATGTCTTACCCTTTGACCTCTGACCCAAGGTTTTAGTCCTGCCCCGTGATGTCTGACTGAGGATGCAGGCTGCCGATTGGCTGCTTTAACATTCTGCTGTGGCGACTCAGTCTCTGATTGGACTATGAAGTCTTCATGGGGGAACTTGGAGATCGACTCAAGTAAAGTTTGATTATTTTCCTCAAAGATGCCGGTGTCATTATCATGATTTGCTTTTTCCATCTCTGCTTCTCTTTCCTCCTCCTCCTCCATCACTAAATCTGTCTCTTCTTCATCTCTGCCGCTCTCCTCTTCTCCAGCTGGAAGTCGTTGTGGTGGTGAGGTGGTTATTGTTTTTGCTGAAACGTTACCCCCCTCACTTGTGATGTTACTCAGTGCTGCTGTGCTTTGTTGTGTGGGACCTGAAAGTGTCAGATTTGGAGCCTGAACTTTCTGAGGAGCAGCAAAGTCTTGTGTCACCTCACCCTCCACTGATGTGTCTTCTTCTGCTGCTGCGACAACCTTCAGGGAGGGATGAGTGACTACAGAAGCTGGAGGTGTAATCATGGCTGGTGAAGTATCCTGTTTGGCCTCCTTTGTTCCTCCGTCAGGTGAAGCGTCCACACTTGAAGCATCAAACCCTGATTCTGTGGTGGAGCCTGAGATCAGAGTGATGACAAACTCATGAGTCCCCTCAGAGAAACGTCTCTCTGCAGCTTCTGTCGCTCCCCCTGCCGATGGTGAAGTGTCACCTGGAGCTGTTGGGTTCTCAGGTTGGATGTTTGGGCTTGAAATAGAAGTCTCCACTCGCTGCACCACAGATGCATCATTGCTTGTGAAGCCCTCTGTTGCTGCACCCGATGGTAGATGAACTTGAGCAGTGTGAGCTGTGCGGACAGAAGCAACTGTCAAACTCCCTTCTGTTCTCTGTGTCTCCTTCATTGTCCATGATATTTGTGATGTCTGCAGCTCCTTAGCTCCACCTAGAACTGTCTCCTCACCTATAGTCTTAGCTTCTTCTCCTTTGGTTGAGCCTGTAGTCTGAGTTTCTGCACCAGTCTGAGCAGTGTGTGTCTTCAGAGCGGAGGTGCTGCTCTCTGGATTCAGTCTTCCTGTCAGCGCAGGGAGTCCGGCCTTCAGAGTTGTGTCCTGTGGGGAACCGTCTGGTCTGGATGATTCTCTGATGCCAGGATGAGAAGTCACCTCATCTGCTGCTGTTACCTCCTGGGAGAGATTTAAATGAGAATTTAAACCTCATCATGTTCAGTCTCCTGCTAGGCTTTTTCTATTTTATAATATTTGGTGAGAATAACATAAGTGGACCAAGATCTGCTTTAAACTTTTAACAGGAAAAGGATTTGTTATTGTCATAATCCTTACGTACATTATAAAGGATCTCAAAAATAGATTAATTAATTCTAAGACATACAGTCAGTTAATTGACAACAGAAATAATGGCAAAATATTAAAAAAAATTGCGCACAATAACGAAAACGATCAAACTATCTAATATGCAGTATAATATAACATAATATAATATGATATAAATTATGATATAAGATGGTATAATATTTAAATATAATGCAAACCTCGTAAATGCGAATGCGAATAAGAATAAGAATAAGAATCAGAATCAGAATCAGAATTAGAATCGATCGTTATGTTTGAAGGAACTTGTCAGGTTGTTAAATTAATACATTCAATCAAAAAAGAACAAAAATGATGTTTTCAGGACAATATTTTGTGAGTGGAACCCTGCACTTTAGACCAGTGAATGCTTGTTGTATGTTATTTGCAAGATACTGAACCCCTAAGTGGCCCCTCATAAATGTTGAGTGTACTAAAAATGTAAGTCGCTTTGGACAAAAGCGTCAGCTAAATGACATGTAATAATAATGTAATATTTGTACCTGTGTGTCAGTCAGTGTTGAACATGTGTTGTTGTAATGTTGACAGTCCTGCTCGGCTGCTGCAGGATCTCCCAGGACAAAGCTCATCTGCTGGATGGTTCCCTGAACATCACAAACACACAAACACAAGTTGTAGCTTCAGTGAATTTTATTTTCAGTCAGTGTGTGACGATGTCTGCTACAGGGTCTGTTCTGCCGCAAGACCACTAGAGGACACTAGAGTCAAAAATATTGCACAGGCAATTTGAAAGTTGCAAAACATTTTGGCAATTTTCTACAGAAAACTACATTTTGTGAAACATTTAAATGTAATCTGCCGTAATTAGGATGACTAATAACGCTTATGTTTTTGGTCTAACTGCAATGACACCTGGAAGGAGGAAATTAAGAAAATTCTGGCAGAGTTGTGTCCTTTTACTTTTATAATTGTACAAGGACATGTCATGAAAGATGAACTTACAATCTAAACAAGCAAATAACAAACGAATAAACCAGCAAATAACATCATAAATAATTCTGCTGGCAGCGAAATTGTGCAAAAAGACTCAAAGACTGGGCCTTTAAACCGGTTGTATAACTCAGTTCTCAAGAAAAGTCAACATGAAGCACTCAGTGTGCAGCCAGGTCTGCACACTGCTTTAAGAGGTGTGAGTTTTATTGTCAGGCCTCTCACTGTAACATCGAGCAGCCGAACCTGCAGAGGTACTGTGGTGAACTACTTCTTTCTGCTGTGCCACCATTGTGATCTAATGCTGAACACATTAAAAAGACAGTGAAATTTCCGGCACATATTCTATGAGGGTTTACAGGTCGAAGGAAACATCTTTGCCCGCGTCTCTCATTCTCTCACATGTAAGAATCCATTTAAACCTTGAACCAATATATTTTAGCTATGACCTAGGCTACTGATCAACCATGTAATAAAACACATGAAGACAACAGTGATGCCTCCATTCACAGGAAAACCTCTTAAACCACTGAAGGAATAAAGCTGGTTGAACACATTAGAGTTAAGTTTAATTTCCAGTGTAATGAGACAATCTCTCTTGATTGTATTTGACCTTTTTACTCTATAACAGATAGTCTAAGTAGCAAGACGATACATAAACAAGATATAAGATCAGAAATTCTAGTCAGTCTCATTTGAAGCAGTCTTAAAATCTACTCCTAATCTTTAAATACAATTCTTTAAGTGTCGGTTGTCATGAAATAAATCAATCCGCTAACAGAATTTTAACAGACACATATGATAGAAGCAGACTTACGCAGCTCAGTAGCAGCAGCAGCAGCACATCAGCCCCCTGCATGGTTTCTGACAAAGACAAACTGTGGACTGCTCTGACTGTTGGTGTCTGTAAGTCCTCACACACTCCTGCAGGGGCTGCACTTGAAAAAACACACACACCCCTCCTGCTATGTGGAGGATTCACGCCTGTGCTGGAACGACCACAGGGCTCCAGCCGAGAGGGACGATGAACTGAACAGACAAACAAAGACTCTCACCCACTCACTTATACCGTACACATGTGGCTTTGCTTCCTAATCCTCAGTGGATCCCATCAGACACTGTGGTGTGGTGTGCTGGGCCTGTTTCCTGTAAATCCTGACACTGATGTGTGCCCGAGATGAGCAGGGAGATTTTGCTGACCTCTCAGTTTTTATGAATGTTTTCATTCCAATTTAATCAACAAAAAGGAACCAAATGTGAGCTCAAGGTTTACAAGTAAGACTCTTTTTAACTTGACTCACATTTATACCTTCTGAAGCTTGAAATCTTTTATTTCCACTACAAACAAACAGATCCAACGATACTGAATATTTTAAGAAGTCTCCTTATAATCTTAGAATAATTTAATTTTAATCTCTTATATTACAATAAATGCTCGATAAACAAAAGCCTCAATAGATGTCATCAAATGCGATCTATTTTACACCATATGACTCCGTTCTGCCCAAGTTGCCTTTGAACTTCACATTGATCCCTGCACCTCCACCTCTGTTGTCAGGGGTCGGGAGGGGAGGACTGTGGCCCAGGTGAGGAATGTGACACTGGGATCAGAAGAGCGAGGCAGGGGCGGCTGCCCGATGATGCTTGGTGTAGGGTGAGGTTGGTTCTTACTGTAAACGGTGTGTGGTGAGGACTGGGAGCTCCTCCCAGCAGCGTCAGGCCCAAAGTGCTGATCCGCGGTCCCAAGCCGTGACGCCAGGAGGTGCTCTCCTGCCGACTGCAGTCCAGGTACAAGCTGAGTGTGGACAGAGAGAAGGCCAGGGAGAGCCTGTGCCACAGGCCGTCCCACAGAGCAGCAGCAGGAAACCTGTCAGACATGTGTGGGAGAATTTTACTCACACACATTTAAGCAAAAGGTGTGCTACTTCAGATAGTTATTCAGACTTCATTGGAAAGTTCAGTTAGACAACTTGTTTCTGGCTAAAATTCAATATTGATCATATTGTCCGACTAATTACATGTAGTCAACAAATTAATATCTTTGTCACCTCGTGGAGGAGGTTGTGTTTTCATCTGCGTTTGTTTGTCTGTTAGCAGGATTACGCTACGACTACAGGATGTATCACCATGAAACTTGGTGGGAGGATGCAGAATGGGTCATGGAAGAACCATAGACTGGGAGGAACCCATTAAATGTTAATGCGATCTGTGTCAAGGGCTGGATGCAGCGATTTTCTTTATCCATTTTCTTTTTCATCATTGAGACTTGTAGGGCGTAAGCATGTATTTGAATAATTATCTTTTTTTACGAGGAATGTTATCTCAACTCAGTCACAAAATGTATTTTGTATTTTTGGCCTGCGTTTATTGTTAACAGTTTGCTGAATCTTTCTGTGTACATAGTAAATGTGCCTGATCTCAATACGCATGTGCAGTATGTCGGCCGTGGGAGAGCTATGTGTTTGTCGAGGGACCTTCTAGTTTCAACTGCATTGATTCAATATAACTCAAAGTAATTCCTGCTGCTCACCTAAAGGAGACGATAATGTTACGTTTATACTTGAATAAAAATAAAACACTGCTTCAGTCAGAGCCTCTGAAAACTTATTGTTAACTGATAAGTGTTCGTAACACGGAAAAATTGTGAATATAACCAGGTAAAAGCTTTGCTATAATTATCCATCATTACTTATCAAGAGTATAACATTCAAAAACTGCAAATCTGCTGTGGATCTCATTCAATTTAAGCACACACCTACAGAGTGAGGACATTTGTGGAAAATGAGGACATTTTGACCGGTACTCTCTTTTTCAATGTACTGTTTGAAAGTAAAGACTTAGGTTTAGGGTTTGGGTTAGAATTGGTTTAGGTTAGAGTTAGGCATTTAGTTTTGATGATTAAGATTAGGGTAAGGAGCCAATGAGTGTGTGTGTGTGTGTTGTTTCTCACTCATAGTGTTGTTGCCAAACACTGATGACAGTGAGGAGTCGTGGGCCCAGCTTCAGCTGGAAAAGCTCCTCCCCCTCCTGGCCTAAAACAACCAATAGCGTCCTCTGCCCTGACCAGCTTTGACCCAGACGCAGACGCATCAGAACACTCAGCTCATCTGGAAACCTGTCATGTAAACGTTAGCGCGCTCACACACAGATGTATACATGCACTCATTCATGTGCCACAAGGACACACACATTCATTATAACCTAATCGGTCACTGGACATGGACAGTTTTGAGACGTGTGTATGGAACAGCATGGAGCTTAGGTTGTGGTGTCACAGAGAGACTGTCCTCACTGAGAGACGCTTCACATGTTAATGTAAACTCTATCACAAAGCTGCCAGATTCAGGCGGCATCAGCAGCCTGTGCGTAAACAGTCAAGGTCAAGTTTAACACCAGGCGCTTGAACTCCATCCTTTCAACCTGTACATCATGGAAATAAAATCCACCCTGGACAAGGGCTCACTGAAGTCTTACAGACTCCAACACATTTGCCTTTATTTCAAGATGTCTGTGTTTTGCAAAATGGAAATATCACATTTAGAATTAGTGTTTAACATAAGACGACTTTGAAGTAATACATTGTGAACTGCTCTTGGTAAAAAGCTTTTCTTATCTGCACTCGCTGGTACTAGTTAGTTCAGAATTGTTAAATCTTACACGGGTCCAAAGACTGAAGCCGTTGGCAGGACGAGTGTGGAATATTGTCCAATCTGATAGGCTGGACATCCTCCCCCATCGTCTGTTGCTGAGACATTGTAATGAGAGGCCGACTGCATGTCCAGCAGCTGCAGCAGATCAACTTCTGAAAGACACAGATTAAAGCAAAAACCAGACAGCTGTGGAGAGACTTTGATCATCAACATAGAGTTTAATGTTTCAGATTCTCCAAGAAATTTAGAGGGTTTAAACATGAAGTAACATTTTAAAGATTACTATTCAAAAGATTTTGCTGGTGTACATCAACGTAACACAACAACATCCCAACACATTTATCTTCTGACTCAGTCACTCAGCAGAAAAGTGAAAACATTTCTAATTCAGTGGGGGGGGGGGGGGGGGGGGTGTATTGTGTTAATGTGGTGAAAACAGCTGGATAACCCCAAATGTTCCTTTGTAAGAGCTTTCTATCCAATTCTAAGTCAGTCTACCTTTCCCCGCTGCTGATTCCATGATCCCTCTGCTCCTCCCATGATCCTTTGCCTCAGGATGAAGGTAACGCAGCAGCGGCGTGCCCTCTCCCTGTGATCGCCTGTCAGGACTCACCACACACAGACAAGCTTGAACCCACAGCGCCGAGAGCAAAGAGGAGCTCTGCATCGTGGCCTCAGGACAAATGATGCTGGAAGAACATCTCTGCTGCTGTTACACATGGACCGGAGGGACGGGCCTGACCGGCATCTCACTACGTCCTGATCTCTCAACAACAAACCAGATCTCTCACCTACGTCTCTGCTCAGCTCCCAGGCCAAGGTCTCTTTCTCACTGGGCTATTTTAGGATTATTTGAACATCCATAAACATGGAAAACACACGTTCCCGATGGAGATTTACAAAAATAATGAAAAGTTTTCATCTCACTTGGTCTGTTCTTCTTTTCATTTTGTCTTTCATGCCTTTTTGGGCCATTTCAACCTTGAATCCCAGATAGTATTACTTCTATGAAGTGGGCATACACATGTTCCACACTAGAATTAAATAGAAATTTTAGGTCTGGGTGCTCCCTTTCCTAAATGTATAATCTGTATGCATGTCCTAGTTTGCAAGAAACAGCACAAATGCAATGGTGGGACATAAAGTATATTTAAAGTTTAAAGTTAAAGTTCTAGAGTAGAAATTATCTGTATTTTTCTAGCGTAGAAAATATCTGTATTTTCTACTCTACTACATTTTTACAATGCATTGTGTTACATGTTCCGATCATTTTTTATATTTGTATATATGATCTACAATGAGGCAGCAGCAGCATCACTGGTGAAGAAGAAACAGCTAAAATGAATTCAGAAGAAGTCGAAATTCAGCCACGATGATGTAGAATGTTCCATTAGGAAACATAGACCACCCTCTGAAAGTGCTTTTAATACTTTAAGTATACCTAAAAACAAATGCTTATTTAGGTTTAAGTAGAGAAGTTAATGTTGTACATTTACTTAAGTAAAATGTTATTCCTACGCTACTGCACAAATGTGTTGGTATCCCTCCCTGATTTAAAGGACTTCAAATCATTGATGTTGCTATTGAGCTAATGGACAGATAAGTCAGCAGCACTTTTGCCAAAACTATTTTGATTTTAATAATTGCACTTAGTTATATTTGGGAGCTTGGCTCTGTTTTGGAACATCGCTGCCCTTCCATGAGCCTTCATGGAGAGTGAGGCCAGGAGAGCAGATGCTAAAAGACCCCGGCACAGAACAGAACAGACATCGATGACGATGATATTTATATTGATTCGTTCAGAGTCAGCATGAAAAGGAGGCACTGGGGTGGAAGCAGAAGGATCAGGCAGCTAAAGCAGCTCAAATAAAGCGCACAACTTGAGCAATTGAAAGCATAGAAGTATGGATGTACTACAGAAATAAACTTGTAATATCAAATGCAGTAATATCAGCCGCAGGACAGAAAAGACAAGTGATCTCTCTTTAATGGTCCTTGGAACAGATATGTAAACACTTCTTTTCTTAGAGTCATAGTCATTCTTTGAAATAAAATAAAAACAGTGCGATAAATTAAACATTGATTTATTTTTGTACAGTTTATTCATTCATTATTTACCAGAAAGCATTTCTATCTAGGAAATCCAGGCTTGATGGGGAAACTCTTTTGGCGAGCGTCCCCAGGCACAGAATAGGCTGTTCTGTACAATCGAGTTCAAGTCCTATAGGCTGCGAACTACAGGCGGAAGCCTTAACCCCAACCTGTATACTGAACCTGGAAACTGTATAAATCCACCCACACTTGAACGGAGGTTTATCCTCTAATATTACGTCTTATTAGTCCAGGAGTTTCTGTTTCGGGCTTTAGCAGGTCGGCGTGATCTCTTCTGACCCGTCAACATGTGTCCTGTGTTCACATTTCAGAAAACATGTCAAACTCAACATTTCATCACAACTCAACAGCACATGATATAAATATACATCTTACTCAGGGGCAACAACAAATGTGAGAAAGTGTTTGAGGATGGTGACAGTGAATGCTGGGAATGAGGAAGCATTTCTCTGCCGGATGTTTCAGAATCACTGAATTAGCCTAAATAAATCCTATTGAACATAATGGATACACACAAACAAAAAAAAACACACCTCTCACACATCTCCCATTATCAAATCACCATGATCATGCATGTGGCAATTTACTATAACACTGGAGCACAGGAAATACCATTATGCTTGTTTCTACTAACCAAAACATAGACTCCAATGTGACAGAAACAAAGTGGCAGTTAACAAAGACACAAACCGTACTGTGCCTGTGACTCCTCCTCTTTTCCATTTCCTTGAAATCATTTGCATCACATGTAGAAAAGACATTTAATTTCTCACTGTTTTCATCGTCACGTGACAGAAACACTTCTGAAGAGGTCGCGTCCTCGGCTCTGTATGTACAGGAAGGAAATGGCTTTAGTCACCTCTCCACAAAACATCGACAGGGGTAATCCAGCACATCGATCATTTGTTTTTCTGTCCTACAGGGCCAGAGCTGTTAATCCATGATCCCATCAGATGTGTTTGAAATCTCCACTGGTCCTTGTTACGGCGTTATCCGTGAATATCATGCTAACTGATGTATAGTTCATTTTAGGTCCAAGAACCGAAGAACATCTTCAGGTTTCAGATGAGAATATGTTACGAAACCACAGTTACAGTATCCTGAGACAAAGCATCTCTTATTCTTTTCTTCTTCACGCCACAGATCGAACACATATACTCCCGATGAATGAATACTCCACAGACATGACAGCTCCCTAAAAGTGAAGCCAAAGCATCTTTGGCTGCAGTGTAGGTCAAAAATCCCGCCTCCTCCTTGTTAGCAGTCTGGACCAAATTAAAAAGTCACATCAAATCAAGTTTAGAGATGGTCATTTTAGGTAGTTTTTGTCACATCGATGCAAGTTTGAATGTTCACTTTTCTGGTAAGTTTGGCTTTGATTAGTTATTTGATATATAAATATAAAAACAGGATGAAGCATGATTGACAGCTGAGGCTGACTCTTGATTGGTCGAGAATGTACCTCAATAAGAAGCTTCACGCCACAATCACTTGTACGCCATCTCCCAATTATGTCCAAGGTGCAAGATGGCGGCATGTGTCCGGGATATCTTCATGTTTGTACAAGAAATATGGGCTACAGTCTGTAGCTATGTCTCAATTCAGAGGCTGCATCCCACGGAGGCTGCGTTTGAAGACCGATTGAGTCACAGCGCAGCGACCAGGCTGTCGCGTTTTGAAGACTCCTCCTAATGCGTCGTCCATTCCAGAGAAATGAATCCTCAACCATTCGGATCCTCAGGTCAACCTATCCCAGGATTCAGTGACAAACCTTTTTCCGAAGAGGTAATGGCGCAGGCAAGAGAAGTCTGATGCTTAAATATCAGGCCTCAGCTCAACCTAACAGCTGACGGTACACATGTTAGAAAAACAAGAGGCATTAAAACATTCTCGTTATGTCCAACAGCAGCTCTGTTGCTAGGTGACAGCAGGACAAGCTGGTGACACCGATGTCAGAAATCCTCTGTGGACAAAACCGTCTCATTTCGGGTCTTCACGGTTTGTTTGGCCCTTGAATTGGGACACAGCTCCATTTGCACTCACTTACTCTCTTACTGTTTCACATAAGGACTAAAAAAAGCACTTGACCATCGTTTAAAGGTCTGCAAATCGATTTCCTGTATTGACTCCTCATGGATTAATGACCACAAACCATGTGGATGTAGGTTTTGTAAACATGAACTGGCGGGAATGGCCGCTTATTATCCGGCAATTATTTGGCTGAACCTTGTTTCATTGCTACAGTTAAAACTATGCACAGCAAAGACTGACAGCTACCTTCTCAAATGACCTGGACTTATGAACCGAGAGCTAAAATACATTCAACGTATTACATTTTTACATGCTATGTTCACCTACACTAAATTCAGTTAAATCCGATTCTACAAGAGCATTGGACACCTCAGATCAACATCTCACCACATTTGATCAAACTATCAAAACACTAACCCGTGTGGGAAGTTTTCGGCCACGCATGGGTTTGCCTGCAGCGAGCTACTCGTGTTAGCGGAGGTCTCTGCTATACTTTTGATTTGGCAAATGTTCACTTCTGAGAGCGCGCACGCACGCACACACACGCACACGCACACACATAAACACACACACAAACGTAGCCTCCCTCCAACTACAAGAGGACAAACAGGGAAGGACACGTTGCACACAGACACCCAAGTATCCAGATAAAGAGCGGTGGCGTTCAGTCCTGCCCGTTATGCTACTGGTGCTGAGAATACAAGGTCTCAGAGCCACAGACGAGCTACAACCGTGTAGCTCTGAGGTGCCCGTTCGCCCCCCCCCCCCCCCCCCCCCCTTCTCTGCGTTTTAGCAGCGGTCGTCCTCGTCCGTGTCACTTAGCAACTCGCTGGCTCCAGCCGGACTCGTATTGCCCAAGGGCTTGCGGAAATGCCCGTTAGGAACCTGCCACGAGTGTCTAAGCTGAGGGGCGGAGCTTATAGCGTTGGCCCGTCCCAGGCTGGTCGCCATGGCAGTCTCAAAGGTAAGGGTATGCTGCCTGTCGCCCGCCTCGCCACTGCCGAGGTCCGCGTGGTACGGGAGGTAGGGCTCTGAGATGTAGCGGTGAGGAGATGGGTGACTCTGTGCTAACACCTGACCTCCGGATGACCCCTGATTCGCAGCGGGGGGCCCGGCCTCCTTGTCGGCCTTCCACGAGGGCTCTGCGGAGCCAACAGGGCCGTCCTGAGCCTGGGTCTGTCCCTCAGAGGGGTTTGCTGGTTTGGGAGAGGTCTGTGCTGGGCAAACCAGAGGAGAATAGGAGATGTAAGGCCGCGGGCGAGAGGGCGTCTGGGGCAGCTGCCGTCGATTACGTGGAGTGCTGGACTCTGAGGCTGAATGGGCAGGGCTGCCTGAGGTGTTGACCTGCAAATAATACAAACACAAAAGGGAGGAGGTAACTGTTACATCATTCAACTGTATTCACAGGCAACAAAGACAGTAACTGGTGTGGAGATCGATCATTTAACACCGCTGAGCATGCACCTGTCTCTGTGCGCGTCCTTCGCTGGGTGAGCGGGACCGTCTCCTCTCACACGAGGCGTCCTGGCTCCGCTCCTCAGAGTTGCAGCGGGACACGTCTGGGGACAGTAGGTGGCGCCGTTCCTTAGATCTCCCTCTCTCGTGACTACTTGCTTCTCTGTGGTTGACTCTTGCACCTGTGAGTTGAGACAAAACATTTAGAAAGTGAATGAAACAACATCTACTTTGACGTCAAAATGGAGAGAAATACCTTTTTTTCCCTTCATCATATAAATGACAGGTAAAATTATGCAATCAAGGAAAACTGTTGGAATTACCCTAAGTCCTATACTTAAGTCCTATACCTAACCCTAACCCTAACCCATGCTTTAGAACTATTATTCTAAAGCATGTATCAGTTAGTAAGAGATTAAATTGATCAAACCAGCAAATAGTTTAACTATTGGTCAACACTTGATGACATTAACCAATTAAAAATGTCCAATTTCCATTTAAAACTGGGCACAGCCATTTAAAATGGAGCAATATAAATAAATTTATATATTTTTTTATTTCAGTGTGTGACTCTATCTGTAAGGTAACTGCAATCATTTGCAACTTAAAGCAGCTGAATTATTGCATAATATGTTGAGGTTTGTAAAAGATAAACGTATTTAGCTAATTCCTGTATTATTTTCCAAGTTTTTTTTTTTTTAAAGTTATCAAACGTTTCTCTCCGGGATGAAACATGACTATGAATGTGAATCAGACTGTGGGAAGTGAAGTGATACGAGTCAGGTGACCTCTGTAGCTCCTCTGTCGGGGTCGGTATGTGTCGTCAGGACTGACTCTCTCCAGAGAGTGTTGTTCCTGCCAGAGGCCGTTCACACACTGGTCTCCGATGGTGGAGAAGGAGCGCTTCATCAGCTTACTGTCTGCTGACAAGCCAGGCTACACACACACCCACAGACACACACACAAACAAACAACCACAGGAGGAATCCGTTAGGCAACCATGAAATACAGTTCACATCATGTGCCGAGGAACTTCAACAAACTACATAGGATGAAAACAAATAGTTTCAATCCAGTGCAGTCAGGCAGCAAGTTCTCTACCCTCTAATTCTTAAAGTACTGAATACTGGTTTAAATGTAGGTAATTATTACCTGCGGATCAACAGCCAGTCTGGGCATGGAGGACGCTCTGATCGATGCTGTTCGCTGAGGTGATTTAACAACTGTTGGGTCCTGCCTGGCCTGCTGTATCACTTGGTTATACTCCACTACGTCCTGCACCTACAATAATACCACAGAGAGGAGGACTGAGTGGGATTTATTCACATCTTTTACCAAAAAATACATATTTGAGCCTTTTAGAGTCGGAACCTGAAACTGGGGCCACTGGAGAGGATTTAAGCCTCAGTACATTGGGCTTCCCAAATATATAAAATACTTTTGTGTAAAAAGACAAGTTAGTTGTATCATGGAGTTTTTTTTACTCAATTAATATTATTTGTAATTTAGTGTATAAGTTGGCCAGTTGGTATTTGACAAGGTACCAAGGTCAACTTGGTACCTTGTCAAATGACTTGGTAATGGGTAATCTCTGGGGAAACACTTCCTAAATTGTTACCAGTGTGTGTAAATGGTGGTGGTGGTGATGATGTGGGTGTAGGTAAGGGAGGTAGGGTGAACGGTAGTCGTCGTCGCCCTCCTCCTCCTCCTTCTCGTCCCGAGAACGAGACAGCGGCTGCAGGAACATCTCATGGGGGGACATGGGGCTGAGCGTCACAAAACCTCCTCTGCTGAAAGGACACAAAGACTCAGGGCAACTGCGGCAGACACATACAGATAAATCTTTATCTCCACACACCAGTACTGTGTGAAGAGAATAAAATGTGAGTATTTACAGAGCAGATCCGGCACCGTGTTGAAGAAATGAAAGGGATTTAGCATTGCATAGGATTTCTTGAGGCAGAGAGGAAGCATCCATACGCTGGAACATAGGAGCGTGTTTCTATGGGGACACAAGGGAAAGCAATAAATCAAAGATGAGTAGATGGCTGTGTTTAAACACTGGACAGCTTTGGATGAAAGTGAATAAAGACGTCGTTGTATTGTTAATGAGATCAATGCTTTGGTTTAAGTTAAAACTCTGTGTTTAGTGGTAGCAATACATTCTGCAGTCTCAGGCTTTCAATTAGTTTAAACGTCTTAATAGTGGCCAAGATAAATAATCAGAAACTCCATCAGTGGATGCTTTGAGGAAATAAAAATAATCCCAAATTGATCGTAAGGAAAAAAAATAAAGCAAGAAAAGTAACACAAGGGACCTGCTCCTCCAGTTGCTGTCGGAGCTTCTTGGCCTTGCTCTGCTTGTAGTAGTCCATGATCATCATGGCAGCATAGATCTTCCCTATGGTCATGTCACTGGCTGAGGAGGAGAAAGTAAAAGCAATCAGACCACTTAACAGCAGCATGTGAGTTGTCTTGTGAGGTTGCAGGTGTAACGCTGACGTCACCTTTGTGAATGGGAACCAGCAGGTCCAGCGACTTCTGAGCGAGATGAGGCCAGATGACGCTGATCTCCTTCTGCAGGTCCAGGTCCATCTGGTTTCTGTCCTCTCCACCTGGAAACACAAAGCAGAGACAATGGGGAACAAAAAGCCTTATAGTTTAAGCTCATTTAATTTCGGGTCACAGTGGATGTGTGTGTGGATATTCGGACTAACCTCTGGCTATCTTGACTTCCAGCGCGGTGCGGATGAGGGCCATGAGGGTGGAGGTGAAGTGGACGGACATGTCATCGTCCACAGGCATGTTCATTAGGACGAGTCTCTGATGGCAGCAGAGGAAGAGTAAAAGTCAGTCCCAACCCAGGACAACAACAAACTATAAAGAAAGAATAATAGAACTGAAATAATAGAAATCCCAGAACGGCTGTGGTGGCTCATGATACTTTTTTGGATCAGCCGTAACGACCGAATCCCTTTCAAATTATATTTAAACAGATTTTTACAATTGACCAAGGTCAGACACAGACATTTAAATGTTTTATCATTGTGAGCGTTTTTCAACCTTTTCATTGATTTCTCCAAGAATTATTCATGGTTCTTGATTACTGACTAATACATAAGAGCGTGTGACATTTGGTGCAGATCCAAGAACAAATCGAGATCTAGTGAATTCCAATGAGGTGTCATAAGAGGACCGTTGGGCTGAGGTATGAACTCTACTTAGTTCCAGTCTTGTTCTTTCATGATTTCAAAGCAACTAGCTTGGAAATAAAGAAGAGCATATGAGCCACCATGGTCTTTCTTGGAATTGGTACTAATTTGAAAAGAGCGTTTCCATTTCACCAACAATTTCACAAAGCTATACAACTTAAACTCAACTACCCCAATAGATACATGAGTACAGGGAGGGCAGGCGTGTCATTATTTCCTGTGTCTTCTGTTTAGATGAAAAACAATTATTTTGAGCAAATACCCAACAAAGGAATCTTTACGCATGTCCTCTCCTGTCCAGAATCTGCAGATAATGTAAGTTTCATAAAAAAGGACGGCCTCACACATCACACTGTGCACTAAGAGCATGACGTTCGTCTGTGATGGAACATGCTTGCAAGCTCACAAACTCACGCAAACAACACACACACGTGGCAGGAGGCACATGCAAACAGATACATGTCAGAAAAGGAGAAGTATGAGGGACGTGAGAAAATCCGGCAGACTCCTTCACGTGACAAGATTTAAGCAATTAGATGTTCTGCGCTCTTGTTAAACTACACTGTCGAAAAAATAAGCTCCACCGAGACTCTGTCATCAGGTCACAGCAAACAGAAAGCGACGACTTATTTCTGTGCCAAGATGCAAAGCAAAACAGCCAAATCATTACTGCAGCGATATACATGTATATCTGATAAACTGACAAATACTGGAACTGGAACATCATGTGATCAACAGAAAAAATGCTCTGCCTTTCCAACATAAGACACAGACAGTGTTTTTCCTCATCGGTTAACACATGAAGTGCCTGTTGCTCTCCAGCGTTTAGTCTACCTTATATGCCACCTTGGAGGGGCATTTCTTGCCAAGGCCTAGAGGTGGCGACATGTGGGTCAACATCTCATACATGTCTGTGTAATGGATTCGACCACTGGGGGCGCCAGGTAGCCATGAAGATGGGGGATGAGAGAGGGGAGGGAGAAGGAGGGGAGGAGAGCAAGGGAGAGGGATGATGTTGGAGGTGGAGCAGAAA
The DNA here is from genome assembly GCF_947347685.1 of Pleuronectes platessa. NCBI lineage: Eukaryota > Metazoa > Chordata > Actinopteri > Pleuronectiformes > Pleuronectidae > Pleuronectes > Pleuronectes platessa. The sequence continues at coordinate 14,931,868 of NC_070634.1, forward strand.
TTGAATAACGGTGGAGGAGTCACGCAGGAAGGGGGTGGGAGGGTAAAAGAGAGGAGGAAGAAGAATGGAGGAGATACAAAAGAAAGGATTATTCCAAGGCAGCACACAGGAGGAGAGAGCATACGTAGGAGAAACAAAACAGGTTCTATTCTTTCTATGCCGCCAACAGCACATAGAAATCTGGGAAAGGAGAAGACCTCGGACAGGATGAGCCAAGGAATGACAGCCTGGATCTGGAACGACTGTCTAATACTCACGTTCTGTAGTGCTGTAGGGTTCCCGAGGGTTATAACACATTTTAAAACCAGATCCAAAAGATAGAAAGAGACCGGCTTCCCTCAAGTTCATCCAAAATCCAAGCTTTTATCATTCAAAAAGTATGTATTTTTCATAATTCTGGATGAATGAGGGACACCCTGTGCCTTAGTATCCTGAGACTGGAGTCATTCTTTGACCTGAGTAACAAACTCCTAAGGATTTGTTACTTCCTGAGGTAATGGTTAGTGAAGGGAAGGAGAGCAAGGACAGGAGGGAGTGGTTCTTGACGTTGGGGGGGAACCAAACCTTGCACGCCACCCTGTGGGGGCAGTTCTTTCCAAAGCCCAGGGGAGGTGAGATAGTGCGTACAACTTTGTACATCTCCTTATAGTGCATCCTACCACTGGAAAGAACATACACGTCTTTAGTTGTGTGTCATTGGAGCCTCTTAGTTCACAAGAAGAGTGAAGTGACTTAAACGGAGTCAGTTCTCTGAGGTAAAGATCAGAACATATAAAAGCAGCAGTTTTAAGACATCTTATCATAAACAATATTCAATCAAACTTGTTTCACTCTTTGGTGAACACATGAAAATGATATTGTTTCATAACAAAAATGGAAATCTGAAGCTCACGCTGACATTTTCAAACTTTTACTCAGGGCTGACAGGAAAAGTTCCAGAAAATGTCTGGTGCCCATGGCTGATATTCGCATTCTCATAATCAATCCTTCCAAAAAATGACATATTTCAGTGGATGTCTGAAAACAGCTTGAGAGCACTTTTTCCAATGATTAGAAAAGATGTTCTAGCCTGTGTCAGCACTGTGAGATACTGCTGTCTAACGGAGATATGCATTTATTCATATCAACAATATACTGTCGCTGTAACTTTATTTACAGGAATAAAGTCTTTCTTAATTGTACCACAGTATCCATTTGACATGAGCATACGGTGTATGAACCATGTGTTTCACTACATATAAAGGACCTATTGGCTCTTTGTCTAGTGTCAGTGAGATAAATTCATGTTTTTCAATGTCCTTGGTGAATAAAGCTACAACAAGTTTGTCCAATTTTGTAGGTGACGGTTTCTGTCAAGTTCAGTGTGCTGTGTGACGCTGGAGTGTGTATATAAAGATGGGTGACATGCCCCCAAAAGTGAACCTAAAGCATCTTGATTTCCTCCTGGTGGCTGGCTGCAGCATAGGTTTGAAAAGATTTAAGAAGTTCCAAAATATCTACCAACAACCCTTTCGTTGCCTTCATCAATGGATATATGTTTATGCATTGTACTAACTTACTATACATGTCTTTTATGTAATTGTATCAACTACAGAGTGACTGTATCATATCAGAACTAGACATTTGAAAATTGTGCGTGCACAGACTGCCTTGTTGTTGGAAACACTTACCAGGCAGCACGATCATACTCCCCCCAGATCCGGACAAACTCATCCAGGTGGTGAGGGCCCAGGATGGACGAGTCTCTGGTCAGATACTCAAAGTTATCCATGATCACAGCCACAAAGAGGTTCAGCATCTGGACAGAAGACAAACAGCAGTGGCAAAGAGGCCTTGATGTTTATTTAAACATATAATCAAGAAAATAGAAGTGCAGTTCAGCATCTCTTGACAGATGGTTTAGCTCCAGGTGAAAACATTTGCCAACACACAAGTTATCCTTGTTTGAAGTTAATTAATTAGTTAATATTTTTTTTTTTTTTGTGCCTTTCTTACCAGGAAGGAACTGAAGAAGATAAAGGAGACAAAGTAGAAATAGGCAAAGTCCGAGCCGCAGCCTCCCTCCTGCTCTGACGTGAGAGAAGGGTCCGTCTCGCACTGCTGCCCCCCCAGACACGACAACATGATCTCCTGCCATGATTCCCCTGTGGCACTCCTGCACACACACACACATTGCACAACATGAGGAGTTTGAATCGTCCAGTTCTCAGTGTATCCACAGTTACGTCTGGTTTGGCAGGAGCAATCAAAGCACGAGGACTCGCACCTCCAGCTCAGAGTCAGTTTTAAGAACCGGCTCTGAAACGGAGATGTGGTTGTGTAGTTAGACACACACATGTACACTACACACTGTATGTCACAATTCTGATTTAATTTAATGCCACTGTTGCTTCTTTATTTTGAGCTCTACTGCAGCCAAAACTGAGGGGGTGCGATTTTATGTAAAGTTTTTTGTCATATGAGAACAAAATTGCACCAATGTGGGAAAATAAACACAATATCAACTCTTATTATCACTATAACTGATCATTCTACCTTTATTTGCTCAAAGGGTAAATGGTAGACTGCAGCATGTATCTCCTCTCGACACTGAGCGGCCCCTTGGGTACTGGGAGAGCAAAGTCTTTCTAATGTAACCTAGCAACGCGATTCAGACAACATTAAAAAACGTGTTACTTAGTGAACCAAGTGTAGCAAATCAAGAGGAGCGGTGGATCACAGCCGGGTCTCAATTTAACACTAAGATACTAACTTGTCGAAAGCACTGAAACAGAGCCGCTGGATTAAGAGGAGAATTCAGTGTGTAGAGTTTCCGACGAGGACAGATCTCCTACCTGAAGAGCAGCATCAGAGCACAACTGAAGGACTTGAAGTTGTTGTGCTGGTTGATGTGAGTCTCCTCGTTCAGCTTGATGTTCCCAAACACCTGATGCACACAAACACACTTTTGCAAAACCATTGGAAACCTTCAGAATTTAAGATGGAATTTTCACCATGAAACAAGTTAACTTGGGATGCTTAAGGAGGCTGGATTTTATTCTAGAGTGTGGTCTTCCAGGTTGAGAGTAGGAGTTTTTTCATGTTTAGATTTTGTAATGCTTTCACCTGAATCCCTGTGCTTGCACTCAAATTGCTCCTGTTGGTGTTTAGACTTGCTCTGCTTGTGCTCAAAATGTGCACTCATATATTTAGTAGCTTGGCTAAAATTCCAGCATTGAGCTCTTCTCCCACTGCTCACGCTGCTTCTGTGCGCATGTGTAAAACTTCTGCTGCTTCTCATGCCAAATGTCGTGATGAAAATGAAAAAATGTCTGAGCGCAAGCAGTTTGAATACAAGCAGAGCAAATCTAGGCACAAGTACAAGGGCCTTTGCAGTGCAATTGCAGGGTTTGGAGTGAAAGCAGTAAGACATTCTCTCAACCTGAAAGACCAAGCTGTTGAAGAGAGAGAAGCTAAAATAAACCAAAATAAAGCAAGTTGAACACCCTCTCTGCAGAGAGACAGAGACTGATCGTGTCTCCTTCTTTACTCCCTCTGACCTGCATGCCAATTATGGCGTAGATGAAGAAGAGCATGGCGATGAGCAGGCAGACGTAGGGCAGGGCTTTGAAGGACTGGACGAAGGTCCACAGAAGAATCCGGATGGTGTAGCCTTGTCTCAGCAGCTTGATCAGACGAGCAGCTCGGAACAGCTTCAGGAAACTCATGTTGAACGTGTCAATAGACTGGTAAAAGGACAGAAACCCAGTAAATGTTTATATTTAAAGATCAAGGTAAAACTGTGCTGGAAAGTGAACAGAATATAAATTGGAATTTCACCCAATGTTCCAGTCAGTCGATATCATGTATTACTTATTACCTGCAGGTCAACCACAATCTCAGTGATGCTGCCCAAGACGGTGATAAAGTCAAAGATGTTCCACGTGTCTCGAAAGTAGTTCTGCAGAAATATGGAGGAGACACTTTGAGTCATTTCCTAAGAGGATCTTTAAGTCACATTCACGTTGCATTTCTTTCCTTTTGCTCTCACCAGAAAGCCGAAAGCCATGATCTTGAGGACACACTCGACAGAGAAGAGAACAGTGAAGGCTGTGTTCAGGTGCTTCAGCACGGCCTCGTACGCCGGCGGTGCAGAGTAATACTGGAAAGAGAAAGGGGCCAGAAATGAAACCACAGGAAATTTGTGCTACAAGTGAGATAAAAATGGAACTTCCCTAAACAGCTCACTGCAGCTCAGCCTCATGATACCAGGCTGATACCAGTGAGAACCTCAGCCCTGAACCCAGCAGATCTCCGGGTTGATGGAAGATTCCTCCAGACTCATAAATCCTGCCTCAGTCTCTGCACCTCTCATCAGTCGCACTATAAAAGGAGTCATTCCTCTGGGGGCGGCAGCCACCGTTAATGAGGTCATGCTAAATAGCAGCCCCTGGACATTAAAAATCAATATTTAATACAGGCTGAGTCACCCTGTGTCTTTCTGTCCGTCTGTCTGACGAGCAGCGCAGCCCGAGAAAAGGGAAGTTCGGGGAATAAATTGTGCAGCGTGAGTGGTGGAAAAAACCTGAAAACATCAACCGATCCAAAAGCAAACATCACAGTGTGTTGAGGTGGTGCTTCCAAAGAAAGGACACTTCAGGGTCTGCACCGTCAGGAGTGACACATCTGGGCTTATTTTAAACCCAAAGTGTTAACAGTCGCAGGTTCATAACAGAAGATGTTGCCGAGAAGCGACACAAGGTGAGTTTTTTCCTCTTAGCAAACAGGGATGTGTGAAAAAAGTATGTGTCATGTTCAGGAGTGGGGGCAGACAGAGAAAATCTGGTTCAGGTCTTATTAGAGTTCAGTTATTTATGTCTTTGCCTCATCTTCCTCACCTTCATCATCAGCACAATGGTGTTGAGCGCGATCATGGCCAGGACAGTGTACTCAAAGGAGGGGGACACCACAAAATGCCAGAGACGGTACTGGAACGTGTGACGGTTCTGCGGCATGTAACGGGTCAGGGGCTTGGCACTGATTGCAAAGTCGATGCACGCCCTCTGAAATACAGGAGAGAGAGAGAGAGAATGAAAGAGAAATACATAGAAAACATGGCAGCTATCCTGGACAGGAAGAATCTTTCCTCACCTCGTTCTTCTCCAGGCTGCACTCCTCCATCATCTTATCCCCCTGCTCCTGGAAGGTGATGATGATGAGAGCCACGAAGATGTTGACGAAGAAGAAAGGGAAGACGACAAAGTAAATGACGTAGAAGATTGACATCTCCATCCTGTTGCCGTGGCTTGGCCCTCTGTCCTCCTCGGTCACGTCCACTGAATGCTGCAGGACCCTGAGAGACACAGAGACACAGAGACACAGAGACAACAGGGCAACAGTCAAAGGTTTATCAGTTTATCAGTCAGTTATTAGTAAATAAAAAAATAATATTTATAAATAATATTTATAAATCAATTTGACTCGAATTAGCCCAGACTTTTATTTCCCATATTGTACTTTGATGAAGAGTAAAAAATTATAATCTAACTTCTCTATTTAAAACAAATTATCGTTTAATATTTTTTTTAATGTAAAAACTACATATGTGCTATGACAGCTATCAGATGGTTGAAAGTATCTGTATTTGTAATGTATTTGTTCACTGGATTGAGGCTCAAATACTAATATGTCATTTGGAAGAGGACGTCGTTTGACAGCAGCAGTTCATTAATAAAGGTTGGAACAGTTTAAATCCACAAGCAATGATAAATGATTACATTTCAATAATTTATTTAATATGACTAAATAACATAATATGTCTCCATATAAAGCTCTGATTTGAGAATTATGAAAATATGAGCAATATGTTGCTGATAAACTCTGATGAGCATGAGAATGGGAACTCGACTCACTGAGGCCATCCCTCTCCAGTGGAAACAGTGAAGAGGGTGAGCAGAGCCCAGATGACGTTGTCGTAGTGAAACTCGTGTCTCTTCCAGTCTCTTCTCTTCACCTCCTTCTTGTCCTTCCCGTAGTCGATGTAGTAACCCCTGCAGCAGCACACAGCAGAGGTTCATCAGACTATAAACACATTACAAGTGCAGGATATATAGAGAGAGCCTAAAAGGGTTTATTCTCTTTAGTGTCACAAAACAAATACAGTTAAACAATATCAACCCAAAAAAGAATGAATTAATTAAATGATTAAAGAAAGAAAGACAGAAATAGTTAGGGAAAGAAGAAGTAAGAGAGGAAGAGGAGGAAATGAATTAAGAACAAATTGAAGAAAGTTAGTATAACATCTTTTTTAATTAAATGTGAACAAAAAATGAAGAAAGGAAAATACAGGAAGTGACAAGCATAAAAATGAAGACAGATGGAAGTACATAAACAACAAAGTAGGGAGGAAGTACTGAAAGAAGTAAAGGAGTATTACTGGCAGTCCTTCTCCGTGTCCTTCGAACTGTCAGTACAGTAGAAAAACTTCCCTTTAAAGAGCTGCACAGCGATGACGGCAAAGATGAACATAAAGAGTTTGTAGACAATGAGAATGTTGAAGACGTTCTTCAGAGACGTCACCACGCAGTCAAAGACCGCCTGGAGGAGGAACAGAAGTGAGATAAGAGGAAATAAAAGGTGCAGGGCTTCAGATATTTCATTTTCACATCTTTTCCACATAAAACTTTCAAGATTAGCAGTGATACATGTTTTCATTCATGTAATCAAATTTATGTTATCGTCCAGTCGGGACTTTGCTTGGTGTTTTTATCTGCTGGCGTGTAGCCTGTAGCTTTGATTAATTCTCTCCAGTCATATATAAAGAATATGAAAGTTTTAGTTTATGGATATAGAACACGTAAAAGCATGAAATGCCCTTCAGGTCAAATAATTGAAATTTGACATGTACATTTGTTTTATATATTTCTGAGCGATTGGTATTAGTCTTCCATCTCCATATCAAATCCCACTTTCACTTCTAACCCTCTCCTCTCCTTTCTAACTACCAGGTTTCTTTAGCTTCTTTATATTTGCTCATCTCCCATCTCTCTTCCCTCTCTCTTCCCTCTCTCTCCTCTGCCCTCTCTCTCCCCTCTCTCTCTCCCCTCGCTCTCATCTCCCCTCTCTCTTCCCTCTCTCTCCTCTGCCCTCTCCTCTCCCTGTACACAGTCCACGTGTGACGTAAGGCCCCTGACAACACATCTTCATGGTCTAATGATCCCAGTTTGTTACCTCATGGTTTATCACCTTGTCTGACTACTTGTCCTGTCCCTGCTCTGAAGGAGGTCATAGGGTTGGTTCCTGTCGGTGTGTGTGTGTGTGTGTGTCTGCTTTTGTGTGTGTGTGTGTGGACACTGTGGTGAGAAGGACCACTAATATGTTAACATATACACTTGAAGCCTGCTCATTTAATAAATCAAAATACATTATCAGAGAAGAAAGACTGATTTGGGTGCTATACAAATACTAGTATATACTGTACATATGCATTCAGGTGCACTTGGTACAACCTGTTTTATATTTGTATTGCTTTGATCGCCTAGAGTAGTATTTCTAAAATCTGTTTATCAAGTAGCTCATAATGGTAAATGCTGTCAGAATGATACAAACAACACAAATAGAGACGGAACATGACTGACCTTGAGCTTGGGGAGTCTCTTGATGGTCTTCAGTGGTCTGAGGACACGCAACACTCGCAGAGATTTGATGGTTTTAATGTCCCGTCCTTTGTTGTTTCTGTGCAGCACAACAGAGAGTGTATCACACAGAGGAGCCCTTTAAGTGTCACATTTTTAAAAACTCCTTGCAGAACTGCTATTCTACACAAGTGATACTCTGAATATTGCAGGTTTAAAGATGCTAAAATCTCTAAGCGGCGGCTTTTACCCCAACACATTGCTGCTCGTCAGTCCAACAGGGGGCGCCATGCACAGATGAAGGAACAACAGGAGAGAGGAACACATATATCAACAGTTAGAAACAGAATGGAAGAGGAGACTACACCTGATTTAAAGACAATTTGATGATTACAAACATAATGAGTGATTGTGAGTAGTTAAAATAAGTCATGTGACTGACGTGAGGGCGAACGCCACCAGTGCTCCCACCACGACGATGAAGTCCAGGATGTTCCACAGATCTCTGAAGTAGGAGCCGTCATGGAGGATCAGACCCTGGTCGATCATCTGAGGACGACACAACAGTGTGCAATGGTTTCATGGAACTTTAAATTCAAATCTTTTTAGGTGTTTCTGATTAAAGTAATCATTACACAAATCATTTCTTATTGTGTCATATTTGAAAATATGTCTAACAACAACAATCTTTGATGGACAAATGATTTTCATTTTCATGGGCTTTTTAACTTTGGTAAAGAAGCCAACATCTATGCACAAAAGGAACTTTGAGTCCCTGAGAGAGTTTCTGTTGCTCCATAGCTTTTTACAATCATCTCATTAAATGACATCATTAGCGCACCATCTCTACACAGTAACTCACCTTAATTATCATTTCAAATGTGAAGACTCCAGTAAAAACATAATCAAAATAACGCAGGACCTGCAACATGTGAGAGACAAAGGAACAGTCAACAGAGAAAAATTTGAAAATAAAGCCATTTAACACAAAAAATAGAAATCAGTTATTCCGCAAAACTAGAATCGTCCCCTTTAGCTCAAGTGAATGTTTGTACCAAATTTGAAGACATTTCCTCAAGATGTTCCTAAGATGTTGCAGTCACAAGACCAAAGATGGGTTTTGTGAGGTCACGGAGACCTTGACCTTTGACCAGCAAAACCTAATCGGTGTGGTTGAACTGAGAGTTTGTTACAATTTGGAATTTCTACTGGTTGATATCATGAAGCCTGAGTCGTTACTTCAGACTCTCAGCTTGAGGTTTACTAAGAAACAGTCTGTGAGGATAATACAACACAAGATAATAAACATCCAATAAACAAGCAGGCTCAGAGTGCCTCACACTTCATTCACCTCACTCATCAGCGATCTAATTGCCTCCCATCAACTCACATTAGCAACCTTTTCCAAAGCAATTTAAGGAATGTTTTTTGGAATAATTTTTTTCTTTTCTTTGTGGCACGTTGGCTGTTCAGCACTGATGAAAACAGAAATGAGGCCCGAGGCACAGATAAAGGGTGATTGAAATCAATCCCAGGAGTTAGTATTGATTTGGTTGATGGTCGTCGCTGAACCAGCAGAAATATTCCAGCTCATATTAAGTTATTAATGTAACAGCTGTCCCTGTGTCAGAGACACTTACTAAACAGATAAATGAGAGCATATACCTTATTCCAGTCAGAGGAGGTAGCCACAGGGTCCTCAGCAGCCAGAGCTATACTACTGGCAGCTATAACCAGCAGGATGGACATTTCAAAGTACCTGAGGTTCACCACGTAGTGACATGCTCGACGCACCCTGAGGGGGAGCAGATGGCAGAGTGAGGTCACGTACCACATGAGACTGTGCGGGCTGAAAGTTAATGGCAGCAGGAGTAAACAGCATGGAGAGTGTGCAGCAAATCTAAACTAAATAGACAAAACACCACATTTGAACTGCCATCGCTCTACATCACAACAATGTTCTCTTGAAACCTATATCCCTAAAGACGCTGCACTGCTGTGAGGATGTCTGTGAAAAGTCTGCTCCATTAAGACAAACTGTAAAACTCAGTTTCCTGTGAGGGGCGGGAGTGAAAAGCCACTTACGGGTTGTCAGGTTTGAAGATGAACATGCTGTTTGGCGTCACAGTGTTGACAGGATTTGTGGCCTCGGCCTCCTCCTTCTCTGACTTACAGATTTCAGGATCCTTGCTGTTCACTAGAGGGGGCCAGGAGAAGTCATATTATATATAATTCGGTTCTGGGATATACTGTGAACTGCATCAGTGAAACAAAGTGGGGACCGACTCAGATGGGGATGTGACTCACTGCTTCTCAAAGAGCTTGAACTCTGGGGGTTACAATTTCAAACTAAGTGTGATAGATATCAAATGAACAAGACCCTGATGTATTCCTTTTGTTCAGATTCTTTCAGTAACAACATTTTTGTCAAATGTGACATTTCGTCAAAAAGCGAATGTGTTTTTGCCAGTTTGAGAATTAAACATGGCTCACAGCTCAGAAAGAATTACGTTCATCCACAGATATCGAGATGTGGGAAAGGCTTGGATTGAGGATCCCTCTAATTAAATGAATCCTGTCCCATGTAAGAGTAAGAGTAAGAGATATAATATATTTTATCTGGAGATATAAGAAATTGAAATGATTGTTCTGTATTTGTAATATCTAAATCAGTTTATATGAAGCCTGCAAGGATAGGTTTTATTTTAAAAACCTATGTCACCACCTCTGACCCCTTTACTTCCACTCAAATAACTGTCAGTACTGACAGCAAAATTGCTCATACATCAAAATGACGATGATGACAAAAATAGCCGACGGTGAAGAGCTTCTCTGTAAAAAGAGATAAAAAAGTAATAGATTTTTGTCACTGAGGAAACAAACTGTCAGCTACAGGTACCGCAGCAATTGACAGATTAATTTACAGGAGCACAATTCAGTCACCAAATCGGAAAGACAACGAGGTGTCATATTAGCAGGTCCGAATTCCACTTATTCTAGGTGACGGGGCTGCAGTGAAGTAAAGGCAGTAATGTCACAATCCTTTACTAATGTTACCAGAAAGCAACTGAAATCCCCCAACTGCACCAGCACCTGTGATTGTAGAGAGCTCCATGCATGAAGTTGCACTGGGCATCTCGAGGACGACACTGGAGCTGAGCTGAGATTTGTCCTCTTCCTGCTCCGCCTCCTTCTCTTCTTTGTCGTCCTCTGGTTTGGCCGGGGGGGAAGGGTCTGATTGCTGGAGAAGCACGTCTTGCTTCGGAGGACAGGGGTCACTGGTGTTGCTCTGCTGGTCAACTGGTGGGTTTATGTCTCCTTCTTCCCCTTCAACCTGTCTGCAGATACAGAAAAAAAACACATACGATAAAGTACGGTTGTAGGGTGATGAATCTATAGGCTTGAAAAGAAGAGAAAGATTGTGTGTTTGTTTTCAGGTCACATCACAAAAAGTCACTGGTAATAAACATAGAAATATGATGTCCAGGTATTAATCTGACCCAGAAACCTTTCTGTATATTATCCTTCTCTCTACTTGAAATCATATCCGTCCTTCTTGACTTTATTTGTTCTGACTATTAAGAATGAAACGTCCTGCTAAACCATAGATTCTCTATAAAGATGGACGACAAGGCAGCTCCCAAAAAGTAGAGACAAACCATCTTGTGCGCCACCTGATGGCTGGCTACGGTACAGGTCACAAACCTCCACCATGTTAACTGATGAGGCAAATTAAAGTTAAAGAAGCCTATACAGGTCAAAGACATTTCTCTCTCGGGGTCATTTAGGTGGTTGATATCACTCGGATGATTGATTAAGTGTTGATTTTCACAGCCAGTTTCGTTTTAATTTGTGTACAACATAAGTGGAGACGGGTCGTCCATCTTTATTTCCAGTCCATTGCCCAAACAAACATGTTTGTCTTGTCTCACCTGCTCTCCTCAGGTTCGGACACCACCTCCTCCTGTTTGGTCTCCACCTCCTTCTCTTCTACTTTCCCGGGGTTTCTCTTTCTCTCTCTGCTGACCGAGCGACTTGCCAAATGGCCTTCGTTCTCGGGAGATGACACCTGACTTTTGGCTCCACTCTTACGGTCACAATGATGCGCTGCCCTCCTGGCCCTGATCCCACTAAGACCTTCCATCTCAGGAGTCAGCATGTCAATGTTATCTGGTGGTCTGAACTTCTTCACCGCCCTGTGCTGGCGATCACCGTTCAATCTGGGGCTCCTGCGCTCACTGATGCTGTTGTGAGCCTGATTAACACCCAGTGTTTTACTCTCAGAGACGGTCTCTGATTCTGAAGGCTCTTGTATGGTCAAAGTCACAGACGCCTCAGGCAGAGGCTCATTTGTGGGGTCCAGTGACTCAGGGACGGTAATGGGGGGTTCAGATATGTCACTAGCAAGGACGGCGCCCAGAGGCTTATCCACAGACATGGGGGAATCCTGGTTCTTTGCCGGTGATCCTAAGGGATCGGCCGGGCGTTTCAAACTGCCAGACGGCGTGTTCTGCATGGCCTTGCGGTGCAGCGACAGTGGGTGTCCTGGCTGGGCCTGGGCTGAGGCCGGAGGCCCGTCCTTCTCCTCGCTGGGGCTGGTGAACAGGATCTCTCGGCTGGACATCTGCCGGTGTCTCCGCAGCTGACTGGTCCTCTGCTCCCAAACTGACATGGTCATCCTTTTTCTCCTCTCTCCCCTGGACATGAAAGAGTTAGAGGGATTGAGTGGTGGGGGTGGGCGGCCCTCCCTGATGCTGCCCTGCGCCTCCTCCAGGGAGCAGGAGTAGGTGGGGCGGCTGCGGTGGATTGCTCTTTTCCTGTACAGGTAGGGCCGCCTCCTACGGCTTCCGCTGAGAAGAGAAAGACAAGACCTGACGTCAGAAGCAGATCATTTATTACATTCAGTGTCACGTTTCGTAAAAACGGTTGATTAAGACTTTATTCATCCAGGTTTGATATTAGTTTGCTCGGTGTCAGACTTAAAATTCTACAATAAAAAGTTGTAATTAAATTATCAATCAAAACACTTGCATCAAAAACTTCACATCACAGTACAGAGCAGGTGCTTTGGTCTGATGTTTGAGTGGTTTATCAACAACATAAAAAAAAAAGCATATTCATCTTAACATGAAGTAATTTACTGGATCAATGGGGATGTTGGGTGATACATTAGGAAAGCCTGGGACTGTTGTGTGACTTTTATAACAACAAAAGTATGAAGCAGAATGAAATCAGTGGAAATAGATATAAGAAATGTGTAGATCTGAGAGTTGGGAGGTACAGGACAGAGCGTGAACAGAGCATGACGACACAGGATGAGTCGGGGACATTTTACCCCATTTAAGAAATTCAGAGAGCAGGGCAGACAGTGTTACTTACTGGAGTCGAGGACTCTTGTGTGGTCCGTGTTATCAATGAGCGATTGGTTGAAAACAAGACATTAGTGCTTTTGTGGGCAGAGACAAAACAGGGCCAGGAGACACACACAGCAAACGGTCCTCAGAGATCGTAACCTGGCCTTTCACACAAAGACCACGTCACGAGAAGGACTACGCGCAATGTTAATGGCATTTACTAGATGTTCTCCATTTGTTATTCATCGCTGAAGGCTAGAGCTGCTCTTTTAGAAGACTACACGCACACATTAAATATTAATTTTATACTTAACCACAACATGATGCATTCGGTTTGCAACTGAATTACTGAAAAGTGGACTTTCTTTGCTTTGGTGTGTGTCTCCATTGGAGCCAAGCGGCACATAAACAAACAAGATGGTAACAGTGTTAGAAACAGTTAAAAAACATTCATAAACATAACAGTCAGTACAACATGGATAGAAGACATCATTAAAAGACAGTCAGGGTTACAGTATGGGTAGAAAACACTGAGATGGGGGGGGGTAAGAGAACATTGTTAAATACCCTTTGTACAAAAGCCATCACATTGGGATGCAGCTCTGAACACCACTGCCACCTCACTCACACACTTGCATTCCTTCAGGACATGCTCGTCAAGCCAAGGTCAGGAAAATCCATGTGCGCAGCTTCAGAAAATAATGCGCTAAAATATTCAAAATGCTCAAGAGCATTTGAGGCGAGCGATCGAAGACTTCACAGCGGAAGAAAAACTGCACACACACTGAAAACACCATCCAGGTATTGCAGTTTTCGTATGATTTGATGCATTCTCCGTGAGCGTGTGTACAACTTCGGTTTTTCTTCCTGTAATCATGCCGTCCAGATACATGCAATCCCAGGGTGAAATGATCATCAGCCCCCGACATGCAGCATCTCTCTCTCTCTCCGTCTCCCTTTTTTTTTACTGAGCAAATGCTGTCATGCAAGTTGCTTCAAGGTCACCGGGGGCAGGTACTTGTGGGGTTTCACAGCTGACATCCGAGTTGAGACCAGGAGCCCTTAAAGTTCACAGTGTCCTCTCTGAATACAGATGCCGGCCCAGACGACCCTGAGGCATTCCAGTCTCCTCTATGGGCTCTGACAAGGGCCTGACCCCTCAGCTCGCTCAACTGACACTGAACCACTGCTACACTTTCACTTTCTGCCCTGGTTCTTCTCCTGGTTCGGTCTGATCCTTCAGTTCATTTATGTGCAGGAAGTTTCGAGAAAATAGCAACAAAGGCCTTGAGGAGGGAGGGGCAGGAGGAAAGGTTAGGAAGGAAGGGAGTGAGGGAGGGAGGGAGAGAGGGAGGGAGGGAGGGAGGGAGAAAGAAACGAAGGAAGGAACAAAAAGAAAGAACTGGAGTGATAAAGACAGAAAGAAAGAAAGAGAAAGAGAAAGAAAGAAAGAGAGAGACATAATGTCTGTGTGACAAATTGTTAACTTCTGAAATCTTCCACATGCACATGCAACAAAGTGCTTGTTTCCTGAACCAGACGTCCCCACTCGTGTGCATGCACATGCACGTCCAGCACCTATAGCGATGCACTGAGTAATGAAGCAATCCACCGGGCAGGAAGCTGGACACTGAGAAAACAAGGTCACGTTACCTGAGGAATCAAACCTTCCACAAGTGAGACAACAGATCAGAGCCTGCACACACTTAGTCTTACTTCTCCTATACAGCCGCCACATCCACTTTACTGTTTTACTGTGACGGACACACCGCGCTAATTTGGACACTGGGTAACCCTGTCTCCATGACAACACTACAGGCACCTCCCACCCCTGGTATGGAACCGGTAACCATGGAGACATAGACTTCAATTAGGAGAAGATTGCAGCGCTGCGAGCAGGCAGAGGTTTGACAGGAGGCCTTTCAGTCTATCAATAAGTCTCTGGCGGGACAGACACAAATACTGATTAAGCTTCGAGTGACGTGTTACGTGACGAGCCTTAGCCTTCCTCTATAACTTCTCTGCGTGATTATTAACCCTAACCTACTGCACCAAATGATAGGACTTGTCATTTACCGGAGGACACAGCAGCCCGTGCACAGTGTTGCATCGTGGGTCGGACCCATAGATGTGCTCTCTGGAGGGAGTGAGGGCGAGGAGAGGTGCAGGTCAGGCAGGGAGAGCGGTTTCTTACTTACTCTGAGGACATAAAGGAGGACAACGGCCCGACCTCCTTGGCTTTCTGGAGAGCGTGCTTCTGGTTGAACGCTCTCTCTGCTTCCTCTTCATCCTGATCAAGAGAAGAAAAGGCTGCTGAGCGACTAAAGCATCTGCGAGTTTAAATAATTAAACAGAACCGAAGTGAAAAGTAGGAAAGAGCAGAGCTGGACTCG